>NW_015160346.1:63186-144326 GCF_001447785.1 Gekko japonicus
AATCTCCAGGTTGGACCTGGAGATCTCCCGCTGTTACAATTGATCTCCAGATGACAGCGATCAGTTCCCCTGGAGAAAATGGCTGCTTTGGAGGGTAGACCCTATGGCATTATACCCTGCTGAGTCCTTCCACCCCACCCCCCAATGTTGCCCTCCACAGGATCCACCCCCCAAATCTCCAGGTATTCCCCTACTTAGAGCTGGCAACCCTACTTTCCCCTCAGTGCCTGTTGGTAGGCAATCAAGCTTGGTCCTGTCACCTATTTTGTCCTTTGGGAGAAAATTCATTGGGGCCAGTCCTGATATGGTTGCCAACTCCAGATGGGAAATTCCTGGAGATTTGAGGGATGGAGCCTGAAGAGGGTGAGGTTTCAGGAGGGGTGGGACTTCAGACAGGTACAGTGCCCTAGACTCCACCCATCAAACCAGCCATTCTGTCCTGGGGAACCATTGTCGCCAATCTCCAGGTGGGGGCTGGAGATCAGTCAGAATTACAACTGCTCTCCAGGAGGGGGGGAGATGGAAAGCTGAAGTCAGGGGGCAGATAATGGTAAGTTGACGGTTGGCTGGGAGGGAGATAGGGTTGCCAACTCCAGGTTGGGAAATTCCTGGAGATTTGAGGGGTGGAGCCTGGAGAGGGTGAGGTTTGAGGAGGGGTGGGACCTCATACAGGTACAATGCCATAGACTCCACCCTCCAAACCAGCCATTCCCTCCTGGGAAACCAGTGCTGCAAATCTCCAGGTGAGGGCTGGAAACCACTCAGATTTACAACTGCTCTGCAGGAGGGAGGGCAAAACTCAGCTGAAGTCAGAGGGGCAGATAATGGTTGGTTAATGGTTAGCTGGGAAGGAGATGGGGTTGCCAACTCCAGGTTGGCAAATTCCTGGGGTTTTGAGGGGTGGAGCCTGGAGAGGGTGGGGTTTGAGGAGGGGTTGGACCTCAGACAGCTAGAATGCCATAGACTCCACCCTCCAAACCAGCCATTTCGTCCTGGGTAACAATTGTTACCAATCTCCAAGTGAAGGCTGGAGATCACTCAAAATTACAACTGCTCTTCAGGTAGCAGAGATCAGTTCCTCTGGGGAAAATGGTGGACTCTGTGTCATTATACCCCGCTGAGGTCGCCACAGCAAATTGACACTGTGTGCCCAAAGCCGGGGCACTCTCCCAGAGCCTCTTTCTAGAGCTTATTGTATGTATTTTCAAAATGGGCCCTGCAGAAACTAAGCAAGTCCGGCAGGACATGGGTGTCATCCAAGAGTGCATTCCACAGGGGAGGGGCCACAACTGAGAAGGCCCTTCCCCTTGTGACAGCTAACCAAGCCATCCTGGGGCCAGGCACCTGCAAAAGGCCCTTAGCCAATTTCTCATATCCCAGTTCAGATCTTTTATATTGCAATACAAAGCAAAGTTACAGATTTGGAAGCCCAATCCTGTTTATGATGGTATAAAGAACTTTGGTACCCTTAAAATTCTGTTATGTTTAGGGCTGCCAAGTCCCCCCGGGGGGCGGGGAAACCCCCGCCCCAGAGGCCCATTCCCTGCAGCCGGCGGATCAGGCTCCAGGGGGAACCCCACTCCGGCGTGTGCATCACCAGGAAGTGACATTATGATGCCGGGCACGCTGGGGGCGGGGCCACAACCATCCGAAGGGGAAACTCTATGTTAGGACGCATAGGACGCTGGATGGGAGTCCCCCACTCCCAACGATTTTCGACTTGGCAACCCTAGTTATGTTTCAAAGTTTGGTTCAGGCTTTTAATGTGGCCTGCTTGTGAGTTAAATAAGAGTTCAGACCTGCCCTGCTGAAAAAGAGCACGGTGACCTTGTACAGCCGAGATAACAGTACCTGCAGAAGTGAATGTGAAGCCTGGTACCAGCTTTCCTATTAGTCACATTCCTTTCAATTATGATTTGCACTTGTGGGAAAGGGGCTGACCCTAGCTGCAGATTGGCTTTATTCCTTCCTCTCAGGTCTGACTGCCGTTTATGTCACCTGTTCAGCCATTAGTCTAGCTATTACTAAGAGACCTTATTGGTTCATAGGCCTGGAACTACGAGGGTCCCTTTACCCATAAAGACATGAGATTTTAGTTTATGTGCAGCTTGATGATGGCTACTTGAGCCCTAGCCACGTAGACATCTTCTTGCTCACTTTTGGCCATCTTGGATACTTGCTTGCATGGGCCATACAACTCTGGTCTGTGGTGACTCAGGAGCCACTCTGGATCACTAGAACTTCCATCTGAGAATGGGTAATATATATCTTGTAACTTGGAACCAATGTCTTAAAGTTTTAGTTAGCCTCTAAATGTCTAGATTTCTTATTTTTATCCTCACAGTCTCTTTTTATCCTCAAAGCCAGTGTGGTGTAGTGGTTAAGTGCGCAGACTCTAATCTGGGAGAACCGGATTTGATTCCCCAGTCCTCCACTCGCAGCTGCTGGATGACCTTGGGCAAGCCATAGTTCTGTCAGAGCTGTCCTTGAAAGAGCAGTTTCTGTCAGAGCTCTCTCAGCCCCACCTACCTCACAGGGTGCCTGTTGTGGGGAGGGGAAGGGAAAGGAGATTGTAAGCCGCTCTGTGTCATTATACCCTGAGACTCCAAGTGAAGGGCACGGTATAAATCCAATATCCTCCTCCTCCTTCTGTTTAAAGTATCCATGCACCTTAATAAAAAAATAATTTATTTTTGTGGTTATCTGCTTTCACAGTCCTCAGTCTAAATGTAGCACCTTGACTGGCAGACCACCTATCAGAGTAACTTGACTTTTGTGATAAACTCCTCCTGTGAGCCAACCTCGCAGGATGGACTTTCTGATTTAGACCCAAGAAGGTTAGAAGCTTTGCCCTTTGGCTTCTGACTATTGGGTTAGTTAAAGGGGCTGGTGGCAGACTACCAGACTGGTGTGTGAACAGTCACACCCCAGGGTTTTGTAATTTTGCATTGCAGCCCTGTAACAAAAGGCATTTGCCCTGGGCTGGGCTAAGTGATCTCTTGACAGATGGCACTGTTAAATGACTATGTCTACCTTCAGTTTCATGTGTACCTCCATATTCACATCTACTGACAATGGCTGACAATGCACATTCTAACAAGAAATTGATAATTTGAAGAATTTATTGTACATTGCAAGTGTCCAAATTGTGTCACACACATTATTTCAGCAATATTTAAGACAGCTCTATATAATAGGCAATTATTGTATGTAGAACTGTACACACAATCCCTCCACACATTAACTGAACACACAGAAGAGGAGGGCAGGCACTAGTGCGCTGGCCCTGCGTCCTGCGTCTTGTCTGAAGGATTTCTGGCTCATGGCTCACTTATTAAACATGTGGGTACCCTCTTTACATGAATACCACTATGAGTTATTGTGTATTTACTGTACTTAGGCACTTTCAAAGCAACACCAGACCTGTTCACTTCTTCTTCTTCTTTTTTTTCCATTTCCAATTTATTTTATTGAAGTATTGAAAGTTACATACAACTGATAAAGTAAGATGAACCACTTCAATTTCAACAAAAATTAGCAAGTACTAATAACAACAGAATTTATACATCAATCATTATGAACAGAACAATAATCAACAATTATCCTATCTCAGTACTACACTGGATACCATTCTATTTTAGAGAGGAAGAGTTATAACAATAAAACTAATAAGTATTAAGGTTTGGATAATCAATTAACAATACCTTTCTCTGTGTAGCCTATTTACCTATTAAGACTTAATCTTATCTGCAGTATGATATATCCTTGTGTTCCAACTAAGACCCAATCTAACCTTTGACATTCCTTCAGAGCCATTCGATATATTTCTTCCAAGAGGTTGGTATATATTGTTCCGCTTCCAAGAAGGTAAGGATAGGATACCACTTTGCACTAAACCCCAAATCTGGCTGGCCAGTTTTTGCAGCTTTACTTTTCCCAGTGATACTTTCCATTATGTATTGGTCCCAAAGCTTTTGGAACCAATCCTGGATATTGGGTGAGTTGGGATTCTTCCATTTTGATGCTATTGATGTCCTTGCCGCATAAAGCATTGTTTTTAGTATACTTTTATAATGATGCTGGTTTATGTCATCTGGCCAGACCTCTAGCATTAAGTTCTCAGGAGTGTATGTAATTTCTATGTCTAGGATTTGTTTTATCTTCTTTAGGATTTCCAACCAAAAAGGGCGTATCACGTCACATAACCACCAGCAGTGTGCAAAAGTGCCTGTTTGTCCACATCCCTTCCAGCATAACGGTGAGTATTTTGCAGATATTCTTGATAAGGTTTGTGGGGTAAGGTACCATCTTGTATTTATTTTTAGTCTGTGAAGATCTAATGAATAAGATCTGGAGTCTGAAATGCTAGGTTTCCAGATTTTAGTCCAAATTGAATCATCTAATGTTGTCAAGCAATCATTTTGCCACGATTGTTGGTATAAAAGTGGGGAGGTTTCAAACAAGTCTGTTAGCATTCTGTAGGTATGAGATATCAAGCCTCTGTTTTCTTCATTAAATTGTTTAATGATAAATTCAAGCCTGGTGAGCGGTTGAGTCATGGATTGCCTAAATTTACTTTGGGTTATTGCGTGTTGGATTTGCAGGTAGGTATGCCAGGGAATCTTGAATTTAAGTTTTGTTTCCAATGTAACTTTGGGATAGAGGCCATCCTTAGTTAAGATGTCACAGAATCTACAGAGGTAGATTCACTTCTAAGCCCTCAGATTTAAATATTACAATGGGTCGAAGACAAGATAGTGACTAGGGTTGCCAATCCCCCCCGGTTTTCCAGGGGTCCTCCGTTTTTTGGGGGGAAGCCCTGCCCCCAACACCCACAGCCACCCCTCTCCCTTCTCTCTTGAGAGAGAGGGATGGCTGCCTTTAAGTTCATGGAACCCACGTTTCCTCCCAAGCCCGATCTCTGCTTGAGATCAGGCTTGCAGGGAAATGCCAGCTCCGTGCACTTAAAAGGGAAACGCCAACTCTTTGCTCTTAAAGGGAAAACACCGGCTCCGTGTACTTAAAAGGGAAATGCCGGCTCCTTTAAGTGCAGGAAACTGGTGTTTCTGGAGATCGGGCACGCGGGAGGGGGGGGCGTCCCCAACGTGACATTATCACATCGGGGATGCCCCGCCCCCTCCAGGAACGCTCCCAAAGTCCCCCGCTAGGGGTGGAAGATGGACTTGGCAACCCTAATGGTGACAGATGAAGAGTTTCTTTTTAGTTGTATTTTTTTGTTTAATTACATTTTAACTGTTTAGGCTACCTAATCTGCCTTGAATTCCTGGATATTTGCATTCTCTGTATTTGTATACTTCGAAGATCAGCTGGACTGCCTAGCTACACCAGTAAATATTTGAATGAGTTTTACAGTGCAGAGTTATACCCTTCTAAGACCACTGAAGTCAAGTTGGTTTAGAAGGGTGTAACTGCTCTGTTAATGTAAGCCGGCAGAATGAAATTGGAAAGGGGAACAGTGTAACTTCTGCATGTAATAACTGATGTCAGAAAGTTGGTAAAAGTTTTATTGGTAACTTCCACAAGAGGGCAACCATGTACTTGACAAAACCTGCAGAATGGCACAGTGCCTGGAAATTTTATAGAGAATGTTACCGTGCGTCAAAGACAGTCTTAGTGCTGATAAGATAACTCTTATTTGTCAGGCTATTGGCATATAAATTACATTTCTATATTTTTGTAAAACTCTACCTTTTCATTTTTTGCTTTGTTGTGAAGTTATTTCACCTACGTATTGTCATGTTATTCCACCTAAACGAGGCAGCTACAAAACTTAATTACAATATTCACAACAATTTCTGTAACCCAAATGTGCTTTAGTGCTGATATGCTTACTCTCTTAATCCAGTTGCTCCCAGTGCTGGACAAACCGTAGTTTTGAACTCACATCTGCATACAGATATTCCCAAGGTCAGTTTGGAGCCCTGAAACCCATATTGACAAGATCATTAGTTGCGACGCGCAGGATAATTACCGCCAGTATATCTGTTACTGATGACAACATTAACGAGATCAGCGGCGGCAGTATAAATTGTCAGATATTATAAATTTGTATCGTCACAAAATGTCTATCCATTTACTTAAATGCTGGGAATGAACGAATGCATCATTTAACGTTGTCAGCCTAGCAATTACGACACATTTCATATCTGCAGTAAGTAATGAATTATTCACAAGATGTGTTAAAAAAAACATGCCCAGACTTGATCCTAAGTAGGGCTTACACAATGAGCTCATGTTACGAGGAATGTGTTTCTCTTATCTTGGGCCTTCTTTACAATGCCTCCCCGGGCTCCAGTTTTCATCCCATGACTACAAATGTCGGTTAGCTTCTAAAGCAGGCAATCAATATTTATATATATGTTTGTGTGTGTGTGTGTATGTGTATACACATAGCTTAGACCATAAGTAACTGGCTGGCTGTATATGCTTCTTAAGCACACCATATCCCTTAAGGTTCACAAACAGGCAAAACTAGACAAACGTATTCAACTTTCAGAGATCCGAAAGCCATATTTCAAATACATAGGGTTACCAGCTTCCAGGTGAGGCCTGGAGATCTCCCGGATTTACAACTGATTCCCAGACTACAGAGACACGTTCCCCTGAAGGAAACGGCTGCTTTGGAGAGTGGACTCTATGGCACTGTTCCCTGCTGGGGTCCCTCCCCTCCCCAAACCCTGCTCTCCCCGGGCTCCACCCCCCAGGTCACCAGGTATTTCCCAAATCAGAGCTGGCAGCCCTGTGTAATAGAAATTGGGCTTCTTCTTACCCGAGACACATCCACAAAACATACTGGTATTCAGGGCTCTTTTTGTAGAAAAAGCCCAGCAGGAACTCATTAGCATAATAGGCCACACCCAACACCAGAAATTCATTAGCATATTAGGCCACACCCTGCCAGCACAGCTCATTAGCACATTAGGACGCACCCCCACGTTACCAGAAGTGTGGTTAGCCACACCCACCTTTTTGCTTCTTATTCTGTTTACTTTGTTTGTTGTCAAAACCCAGGGCTTTTTTTGTAGCAGGAACTCCTTTGCATGTTAGGCCACACAGCCCTAATGTAGCCAATCCTAATGAGTTTCTGCTGTTGGGTGTGGCCTATTATGCTAATGAGTTCCTGCTGGGCGTGGCCAACTCAGGAGCCAGCCGGAACTCCGTTCCTGTGCGTTCCTGCCCAAAAATAGCCCTGCTGGTATTTGAATCACATTTTCCCCTGCTGGTGTTTTGTGGGGAAATTTGAGAAATATAAGCAACATCTTTTACTTTTTTACAATTCGATTTATATACCGCCCTTGACCCCTAGGGGGTCTCAGAGCGGTTTACAGTCATACTACTATGTAGTTAGTATCCCAACCTAGGGCCACAATTCGGGGGGGAGGGACTGCCTACCAACACCCAAGCGGCGCGTTCTCTCTTTCTGTTGATATCCCGGGCGGGCTTCGGATGCTGCTCTCGGCGCCTCAGGCTGAGCCTGGAAGGAAAACACAGTAGGGTAAAGTTTTAGTGGGGCTTGAGTATCCCTAGATCAAATAGCAAGAGCTTCAAGCGAGGGGCATCTTTGGAATCTAACCACCATCTGTTCAGCTTTGCATGTATCCTGTGACAGGAATCATCCCCCTAGTACTTCCCAAGCGTAGCGCCTCAGACAGTGCTGATGGACAAATCAGTCCGTGAATGTTATTTCTCTGCAGTGTCTTCTAGAGCTCTGAAGGGCAGTTTCACACTGTGATGGAAAGGCAGTACATGGTTTCATTAAAGTTTGGAGTGCCCCACTGTTGTTTGAATCTGCAGGGCTACATGAACACCAGGATCCTATGTATAAACCTGTCAGAGTTTTGTGGGTCCCAGATCCACAGGATTCCAGCCAAAAAGACGGTATTAATACCTCAAAGTAGTAGAAAAAAGCAGGAGTCCAGGAGCACCTTAAAGACTAACAAAATTTGTGGCAGGGGAGGAGCTTTTGTGAGTGGCTGGTCACTTCTTCAGATATCTAGAGCTCTGAAGGGCAGTTTCACACTGTGATGGAAAGGCAGTACATGGTTTCATTAAAGTTTGGAGGGCCCCACTGTTGTTTGAATCTGCAGGGTTACATGAACACCAGGATCCTATGTATAAACCTGTCAGAGTTTTGTGGGTCCCAGATCCACAGGATTCCAGCCAAAAAAAACAGTATTAATGCCTCAAAGTAGTAGAAAAGAGCAGGAGTCCAGGAGCACCTTTAAGACTAACAAAATTTGTGGCAGGGTATGAGCTTTTGTGAGTCCCAACTCACTTCTTCAGATACCTCACAAAAACTCATACCCTACCATAAATTTTGTTAGTCTTTAAGGTGCTACCAGACTCTTGCTCTTTTCTACTGCTACAGACAGACAAACATGGCTACCCATCTAGATCCACCTTAAAGTAGACAGGGTCCTAGGGTTTATTTATTTACAAAACATCTATGTGCTCTCTCTCTCTCTGAAGATCTGTGGGTTTTCTTTCCTCTAACAATGACAAAAAAGTGATGTGCCAGCACTGCTGGGATACTGGAGGAAGCAGCAATATAAACTTTCTAAAACAGGTGTCAGTTGTGAGCTTTGGAAATGGTAAACTAGCTTTGCCTGGACCAATAGCAACTGATGCCTCCCCCAAAGGACCTCATACAACACAGAAACATCTGCAATGTTTCCAAGGTTAGAAAGGATGCTCAAAGAGGTGAGACAGAGAGAGATCTGTTCTCTTCTCTACTCTTAAAATGACTTAAAAAGGCAGAAGTGCTACTGACCCAGGGTTTAAGGTGTCATCTGTTCTGGATGGGGTTGGACTCCCCTGCAGTTTGGGGGTGCTCTTGGAAAAGCTGAAAGACAGATGTAGAAGATGTGGCCAGGAGTGCCTTGTACCAGCTTCAAGTAGCTAGCCAGTTGTGAACTTTCATGGGCAGAAAAAAGCCTGGCCACTGTAGTGTATGCCCTGGTTACATCTGGTTTTGGTTACTGCCATGCGCTTTACATGGGGCTGCCCTTGAGAAATGTTCAGAAACTTCAGCTGGTACAGATGCTGCAGCCAGGATATTGACTGAAGTGGGTCATAGGGACCCTATCACTCCAGTCTTGGTGTAGTGGTTAAGAGTGGCGGACTCTTATCTGGAGAACTGGGTTTGATTCCCCACTTCTCCACATGTAGCCAGCTGGGTGACCTTGGGTCAGTCACAGTTCTCTCAGAGCTGTTCTCTCAGGAGCAGGTCTCTCAGAGCTCTCTCAGCCCCATCTACCTCACAGGGTGTCATTGTGGGGAGAGGAAGGGAAGGTGATTGTAAACTGCTCTGAGACTCTGACTAAAGGGTGGGGTATAAATCCAGCTTCCTCCTCCTCCTCTGGTTCCCAGTTTGTTTCCGGCTACAATTCAAGGTGCTGGTCTTGACCTTTAAAACCCTGTATGATTTGGGACCATCCCTGAAGGACCACCTATTTCCTTATGAACCTACAGTAATCTTCAAATGCCCCGCTTCAGGTGCCCCCACTTTGTGAGATTAGGTGGGTGGCAACCTGGGAGAGGGCCTTCTCGGTCATGGCACCAAAGCTCTGGAGCCCTTGTGCCGGAGAGAATTGTCTGTCCCCTTCTATTGCTGTCTTCCACTGGTGGGTGAAGACTTTTTTTTGCTTTCCCTGGAATTTCCTCAATAACCTCTCCTTTCTTACCAATGTTAGAAGAAGAAGAAGAAGAAGAAGAAGAGATTGGATTTATACTCCGCCCTTCACTACCCAAAGGTGTCTCAGAGCAGCTTACAAGCTCCTTTTCCTTCCCCTCCCCACAATAGACACCCTGTGAGGCGGGTGGGGCTGAGAGAGCTCTTGACAGAAACTGCTCTTTTTCAAGGACAGCTCTTGTCAGAACTATGGCTTGCCCAAGGTCATCCAGCCAGGTGCAAGTGGAGGAGTGGGGAATCAAACCCGGTTCTCCCAGATTAGAGTCTGTGCACTTAACCACTACACCAAACTGGCTCTTAATGCTGTTTTTATTTTTTGGATGTATATTAACTCTGTTTTAAAAATTGTTTTAATGATGCGTGTTGTTATGTCTGGAAATGTGCAATCTTCCACTCAGGCTTAACTGCTGCGGGTGCTAGTAGCCAGCATAAGGAGGCATGCCTGGACTTGTCTGGCAGGCCACCTAGATGGAGAGTGGGGAGGCATGTCTGGGCTTGTCTGGGCAGGCCACCTAGTTGGAGCTTGAAGCCCCAGAACAAAGGCAGGCAGGATCCTGGAACCTGCCTGCAGATTGGCCCCTGAGGGCAGCCAACCAATCTGGAGCCTGGAGGCCATCTGAACTCACCAATCGCATGGGGGCTGGGAGTGGCTTAGGTGTATATAGTTAGGGCAGTTGCCCCATGTAAAGCATTCCATTTGAGATGCAATAAACTGCTGCTTGAGGAAATCACTCTGCCTTCAGCTCTGCCGTGTTGGTGGACATTGATTTTAATGGTTTTGAAATGTGACTGAATCATGTGTGTTTTAAATAGTTAGCTGTCTCGGTGGCCCTTGTGAGGGCAGAAAGATGGGACGCGAAGTTTCAGCATGACCCCCTTGCATGCTTCTGGCCAGGTTCAGTGGCGAAGACTAGCAGGTCAAAGGGCACAGAACGAAATGGGTCTCAGAGGCGGCAGGAAATGGGGGGCAGGAGAGGACTGCATCTCCTCCTGCGTAGAATTCGAGGCTGTGCTTTTATCTCACTGTCTCCAAGGAGCTCAGGACAGCATGTGCAGTTCTTACCTCATTTTATTCCCACGATGACTTTATGAGCCGGATGAGGCTGACAGAAAGAGAAAGCAACTGACTAAAGGCCATGAAACAAGCGTCTTGGCTGAAAGGGGATGTGCCCCGCATCTCCAGCTCCTAGCCCAGCCCTCTAATCACTACATCGCATGGCTGTCAAACATTCCAGATGGGGATTAAGAGAGAATGGTTCACCTAAGTGTTCATGTGGTAGGGATGCCAGCCTCCAGCTGGTACCTGGGGATCCCTTGGATACAGCTCATCTCCAGACACCAGAGATCTGTTCCAGTGGAGACAATGGATGCTCTGGAGGGTGGACTCTATGGCATTGCACCCCACTGAGATCCTTGTCCTCCCCAGGCGCAATCCCTAAATCTCCAGGAGTTTCCCAGCCAGGATCTAGCAACCTTACCTCCCCATCCCCTGCCAGTAGCCAAGGGGGACTGGGCAAACCGAGCGTGTGGAAAGATGGGAACTGGCTATCTTGCAAAAGACCATGAGATGCAAGTAACAGGTTGTGATTTTTCTATTTAAAACTCAAACACAACCAAGAGAAGGACATACGATACAGACTAGTCACAATAGAAATAACTGGTGATCATATTTAACTTTTGCATAGACTGTACTACTTGCACTTCATCGTCTTTTAGTTCTACTCTTTACATTTTCCCTCTATGATTGTATGTGGGGGAGATCTTCTTTGGCCACAATCCGTTTGGCCCTCCCCTTCCCCAGGGCTGCTTTATCGATGAATTCTGGCCCTAGTAGCATACCTTTAAAATATTAACAAATTATTAACAAATTAATAACAAATTAACAGAAACAGCTGTACAATGCATTGGTCCCTAGTGTATTGGGTGACTCTCTGCAATGTCTATGCCCCAATAATCAGCATTATGATTTCAAAGGACGATTCTGCTGATTATATATCCTAGTCAGGTATCAGAAGCTCAGTTTGGGGACAAAATGGACTCTTTCTAGTCCACTAAAGCTAATGCTAGAATAAAAACTTGGGGTGATTTCCCACAAGCGCTGCTCCGCGCTCACTCCTCCCTTTTGCCCCGATGGTACGTGTCAATTTCACACAAGCTGCTGCGCGGCCGCATTTTGCCCCACAGCTTCGTGCGCCATCCCCTCCCCTCTCGCAGAGCAGCGCTTGTGGGAAATCACAACTGGTCGTCTTTAAAACGTTAAGTGTCCTAGCAATTTTTCCTGCAACAGACTAACACAACTGCTTCTCTGGAACTAGTACCAATTTGAGGTATATAACACGGAAGTCAACAGAGACTGAGTACAGAGAGGTTGGGAAATGTACAATTTCTAGGCCTCTTTATGCGAGTTTATTTTTCTGTAAGACATCACCGCTGTGTGTGGCTGAGGACCTTCTTCTTCTTCTCTGCCTTGTCTACTTTCATCCAGCGGGCTGAGGCAATTTATCCAGCACAAGAAAGATGATATCCCCTCACTACAGCACAAGTGCCAGACAGACTCAGCATCACTGGCCTGGAACGAACAGGAAAGCACGCCACAAAACTCCCAGCTCTACTGGGAAATGCAGTTTTATTTGAAGTAGAAGGCAGAGGCATTCTGCTCCGGAATCGATACTAGAACAAGAGGGGCATTCAATAAGCTCTGAACAGTTAGAAAGCATATCTTTCAGCTCCTCTAGATTTACAGTGGACAAGGGTGGGCCCGTGAAACTTGTGCGGGGGGGGGGGAATCCCAGCTTCCCCGCACTGATGAGCTGCTGCATCAAGGCCCAACTGCTCGCCTTGGAGCTCAGCTGGCCCATCAGGCTCCACCACAGCTACCAATTGCCACTGCAGAAGCATAGAAAATGTTTTTAATTTTTTTTAATTTGGGGGGGGAATGTAAACATGTGTGGCCCTGTAGACATGTGTCCCTGTGGCCCTAATGCACGGACTTAGGTATCCGCAGATGAGGGGCACACATCACTAATAGTATACAGATGAAACACACCCTGTACCAGTACTGACAGTGATGAAATTGCTCACATGCTGCTGTTTCTCTAACAAAATGTTCAGCCGTGGGCCCCACAGTAAAGGCCAGGACCCAGGAATCCAGCCCATGTACAAACTGCAGGACCAACTCTATTTCCCTAGGAGCTCTGGCAACATTGTTATGGATCACATTAACATCCCCCAGAAAAGCAAAGAGCTCCTTCATGAATCACACATACATCTTTAGTGCCGTATATACCGTCGCCTGTGACAAGGCAAGAACAACCCAAACAGATATTTCAGTATTTACATCCTGTCGCATAACTTTCCTAAATGGGTGCTAAGAGCTAAACGCTTAAGATGTTTCGTAGAGAGCGGTGCTTTAAGATTAAAAAAAAGTAAATGGAAGCATTCTTCTGCGCAGTTTGTAAATTCTAATCTAGACACCCCCCACTCTAGCTTGCAGGCAAAGGAAGTGATTAAGAAGATAATTGGGAATAAAGAAACTTTTCTGCTTGAGGACCTTGCTCTGAGCTGTCTAGCAGCTCACATTTTATAAAATAATGTTCAGCCGTGGCTGCCTAGAGCAAATCCAGCCAATCCAAAGATGACATCTGACACATACACACATACACCCAGCTGCCTCCAGTGCCTGTCGCTTCTTATTCTTTGCTTCTCAAGGGCCACAATTGTGAGAAAAGGTGGAGAGAGGCACCGGCAGAGGTCAAGAAGCACCAGCAGTACCTTCAGCAGAGTACAGCTCAGGGCCTCTGCACCTTCTCAAGGAATCCCAGAATGAATCTCTGTCATGCCACTTTTGGCTTGGCTGATGCTGTCCTCAGCAAAGACGGAATGTGTTGCAGTAGCACAGGGGATTCTACAATGCATATTGAGCCTACACGGCTGGTGCTGCTTCACAGAAGAAAGTTGGAGGGTATCCCAAAATGATGAGGAGACATACCCTACACTCCATGCAGGGCAACAGCATTTGCAGGACCAAAAACAGCTTCTGACCTTGGGGTTCACTTTACTCTGTGCACCCTGCCTCTTCTCAGCGGTATCTGACGCCACCGTCTATGAGGGTTTGGTGGTGAATGGCGCTATTGGATAACTTTACTCCAGGGAAAGGGGGCAGGTGATAGAGGAGGGGAATTACTTAATTATCGTATGGCATTGTGTGCGGAATAGCCAGGAGATCCTGGAGGATTGTTTGGCTGCTGAAGCTGTAGCTCTTTCTTGTACCACTATGTGGTTTGCTATGCTTATTTTTACCCCAAGAGTGCTGTGACTTGCCTAACGTCAGCCAGCTAGCTTCAAGTGGGGAAGTGGGGGATCGAACCCGGTCCTCCAGATTACAGTCCGCCACCCTTAACCACTACACCAAATTGGGTCTCAGAGAGGAGGGGATTAGCCTTGCCACCACCCATTCAAAGTGGCCTACAACCAAAGCTAGTTGATGACGGGAGTGAAGTCTGTATAAAAATGTACAAGAAAGAAATGCAAAATGGTGACTTTCCTGCCCTCTTACTACTCCTAGGAAATTTAAATAAAAGGGCACAGTTTCAAAACTGTGTATTTATTTAGCATTATATATTTAATAGCATATTCAGAATGGAGCTGCAAACCTGACCTTTTTGTAGGCAACTGTGTCCTTCCAAGCTAGGCTGTTAGTATGTTCTTGGATTCAGGGGTCCTGGATGGACCATAGGCCTGAGTTTCCAGGAACAGCCTGGACCAGGTCTAGCTGCTGCTGCTGCTCAGCATCCCACCTCTGGGGCAGCTAGCCCTACAGCAGGGGTGGCCAAACTGTGGCTCAGGAGCCACATGTGGCTCTTTGACATAGGGTTGCCAGCCTCCAGGTGGGGCCTGGGGATCTCCCGCTTTTACAACTGATCTCCAGCTGCCAGAGATCAGCTCCCCTGGAGAAAATGGCTGCTTTAAGGGTGGACTCTATGGCATTGTACCATGCTGAGGCCCCTCCCCTCCCCAAACCCCGCCCTCTCCTGGCTCCACCCCCAAAGTCTCCAGGTATTTTCCAACCCAGACTTGGCAACCCTACTTTGATACATATTGTGTGGCTCCTGCTACAGTGGCTGGGGAAGCAAAGGGAAGGCATGCCTCCCCAATTGGTCTTCCCTTTCCCAGCCAGTGCTGAGAAAGAAAGCAACTTGAACTTTAAATGCCTTCTCAAAGCTCCCCCCCCCCCCCGCCAGCTGGCTTGGAAAAGGCATTTGTCTCATTAAATCCCTTCTCCAAGCCAAGCTAGCCGACGTGGGGGCAGGGGGGGCTTGAAGGATGCATTTAATGTTAAAGTTGTTTTCTTTCCACCCCTCCATCCCTCATCTATTTGCTTTCTTTCCTCTCTCTCTTTCCACCTTTCTTTCTCTTTTTCTCCCCTCCCTCCCCATCAACAGTTATAAATTTAATATTAATAAAAGCAAATCTGCGTATTTTTCAATAAAAACAGATGTAATATTAGTTTATCTATTGTGGCTCTCAAACATCTGACGTTTATTGTATGTGGTTCTTATAGGGTTGCCAAATGGGGCTGGGGAATCCCCTGCTTTGGAGGCCCGATTTCCGCCGCGGTGGAATCGGGCCCCTGGGGGAACTCCGCCCCCGAAGTTGCGTCACCAGAGGTGACCCACGACGTAGGGCATGTTGGGGGCATGGCCCAGATCATCCGGGGGGACCATATGGTTTCCCCCCGACGATCGACGATGTGGGCCACGCCCCCAACGTGAGCACGTAGCACGCCACTTCCTGTGACGTGCTGCTGGCATGCACGTGCGCGTCCAGCACAAACTCCCAGACCCCGGCGAGGCTCCCCTGCTCCAAGGGGTGAGTCGACTTGGAAACCCTAGGTTCTTATCTTAAGCAAGTTTGGCCACCCCTGCCCTACAGCATCACCAGTGGAGAGAAAGAGGTATTGCAGGATGGGGGATATGCTACCATGTTGCATAAGAAGTGGCTGGATATGGGTTGCCAGCCGCCATGTGGGGCCTGGAGATTTCCAGGAATGACAACTATCTCCAAATGACAGAGATCAATTCTCCTGAAGAAAATGGTGGCTTTAGAAGGTGGACTGTATGACATCATATGTCTGCTGAGTTCCCTCCCCTAACTCCATCCTCCGTAGATTCCACCCCCTAAATCTCTAGGAATTCATCATTTGTACAAATAGAGAATTGGCCAAAAAGACTCACACAACCATTTTTAACTTTAAAAGGGGTAATTTCTCTGATATGAGGGGACACGTGGGGAGGAAACTGAAAGGAAAAGTAGAAAGGGTCAAAACAATTGGGGAAGCTTGGGATCTATTTAAAACTATGATCCTAGAAGCTCAAAAAATATATATTCCGCAGGTTAGGAAAGGCACAAACAGGTATAGGAAAAAGCCTGCATGGTTAACAAACAGAGTAATGGAGGCTGTAAAAAGTAAAAAGAATTCCTTTAAGCAGTGGAAAGCTAGTCACAGTGAGGCTGATAAAACGGAACACAGGATATGGCAAATAAAATGCAAGTCTGAGGTCAGGCAGGCAAAAAGGGAATATGAGGAGCATATAGCAAAAAACGTAAAAACCAACAATAAAACTTTCTTCAAATACATTAGAAACAGGAAACCAGCCAGGGAGGCAGTGGGGCCCTTGGACGACCAAGGGGTAAAAGGAGTATTGAAGGATGATAGGGAAATGGCTGAGAAGCTAAATGCATTTTTTGCCTCCGTCTTCACTGTGGAAGATGAGAAGTGCTTGCCCACTCCAGAACCACTGATTTCAGGAGGGGTGTTGAAAGACCTGAGTCAGATTGAGGTGACGAGAGAGGAGGTCCTAAAACTGATAGACAACTTAAAAACTGAAAAATCACCAGGCCCAGATGGCATACATCCGAGAGTTCTGAAAGAACTCAAATGTGAACTTGTAGATCTCCTGACAAAGATATGTAATCTTTCCTTAAAATCTGCCTCCATTCCTGAGGATTGGAAGGTAGCTAATGTCACTCCCATCTTTAAAAAGGGTTCCAGAGGAGATCCGGGAAATTACAGGCCAGTCAGTCTGACGTCGATACCGGGTAAATTGGTGGAAACCATTATTAAGGAAAGAATTAGTAGGCACATAGATGAACAAAACCTATTGAGGCAGACTCAGCACGGTTTCTGTAAGGGAAGATCTTGTCTCACTAACCTGTTAGTGTTCTTTGAGGGGGTGAACAAACATGTGGACAAGGGGGATCCAATAGATATTATTTACCTTGACTTCCAGAAAGCTTTTGATAAAGTTCCTCATCAAAGGCTCCTAAGTAAGCTCAAAAATCATGGGATAGAAGGACAAGTCCTTTTATGGATCAAAAACTGGCTAGTTCATAGAAAACAGAGAGTGAGTGTAGGTGGGCAATTTTCTCAGTGGAGGGTGGTAAGCAGTGGGGTACCGCAGGGATCAGTACTTGGTCCACTGCTTTTTAACTTGTTCATTAATGATTTGGAGATGGGAGTAAGCAGTGAAGTGGCTAAATTTGCGGATGATACAAAGTTGTTCAGGGTGGTGAAAACCAGTGAGGATTGTGAGGCACTCCAAGGGGATCTGTCAAGGATGGGCGAGTGGGCGTCAACATGGCAAATGGGGTTCAATGTGGCCAAGTGCAAGGTGATGCACATTGGAGCCAAAAATCCTAAATATAAATACACATTGATGGGGTCTGAACTGGCAGAGACTGAGCAAGAGAGAGATCTTGGAGTTGTAGTGGATAACTCACTGAAAATGTCGAGACAGTGTGTGACTGCAATAAAGAAGGCCAATGCTATGCTGGGGATTATTAGGAAGGGTATTGAAAACAGATCAGCCAATATAATAATGCCCCTATATAAATCAATGGTGAGACCTCATTTGGAATACTGTGTGCAGTTCTGGGCACCACACCTTAAAAAGGATATTATAGCTTTGGAAAAAGTGCAGAAAAGGGCAACTCGAATGATAAAAGGGTTGGAACACTTTCCCTATGAGGAAAGGTTAAAGCGCTTAGGGCTCTTTAGCTTGGAGAAAAGACGACTGAGGGGTGACATGATCGAGGTTTATAAGATTATGCATGGGAAAGAGCAGGTAAAGAAAGAGGTACTTTTCTCCCTTTCTCACAATACAAGAACTCGTGGGCACTCCATGAAACTGCAGAGCGGTCGGGTTAGAACGGATAAAAGGAAGTACTTCTTCACCCAAAGAGTGATTAACACATGGAATTCACTGCCACAGGAAGTGGTGGGTGCTACAAGCATGGACGGCTTCAAAAGGGAATTAGATAAGCATATGGAGCAGAGGTCCATCAGTGGCTATTAGCCACAAGGTATAGTTAGGGGCTCTGGGGCAAGTGATGCTCTGTCTTCTTGGTGCTTGGGGGGGGGTCAACAGTGGGAGGGCTTCTAATGTCCTGGCCCCACTGCTGGACCTCCTGATGGCACTGGTATTTCTGGCCACTGTGTGACACAGAGTGTTGGACTGGATGGGCCTTTGGCCTGATCCAACATTGGCGTCTCTTATGTTCTTATGTTCTTATGAATTCCCCAGCCTGGAGCAGGAAACCCTAGGATGGTTGCTTAGAACCTTGATAAGACTGTCTGGGCTCTTATCACCTTGTTCATAACTGGAAAACTTTGTATGTGAAAGTTAATTAGGAAAGGGAGGGGTTAAATTTAGTTTAACTGGCACGACTGTAGCAATTAAATGGTTATTGCAGGGCTATATCTTTCAAGCTGCAGATTGCAGTCAGGTCACCAGGTTGTCCAGTTTGTTGGAAGTGAAGCCTTTTGAAAGTGACGTGGATGAGAAGAATCCTGCACCTTGGTGACCTTGACAAGCAGGGCTTAACTCACCACCAAGTGTTGCAGCAAGCAAGAGCCAGTTGTCAATTGAACTCAGACTATCTGTTGCTGTTTTCTGTTCACTGCTACACTTATGTGTTCACGGCATCATTTTTGTTGCATTGTTCTATATGGTGGAAAGGCTGAGTGAAGTAATTTTTTATTTTAAATCAATTTGTCTTGCAAGTTCTCTTCCAGAGGAAGAGGAGGAAGAGAAAGAAGAGGAAGAGGAAGAAGAAGAGTTGGTTTTATACCCACCCTTCACTACCCGAAGAAGTCTCAGAGCAGCTTACAATCACCTTCCCCTCCTCTCCCCAAAACAGACACCCTGTGAGGTAGGTGGGGCTGAGAGAGCTCTGAGAGAACTGTGACTGAGCCAGGTCACCCAGCTTGCTTTATGTGGAGGAGTGGGGAATCGAACCTGGTTCTCCAGATTAGAGTCTGCTGCTCTTAATCACCACACCAAATTAGCCTCCTAGAACCCACACAGAAAGAGGTTATACTACGATGGCAGAATAGAGGCCAGGAAGTTACATCCAGTGGCATGTAAATGAGCTGCAAAGAGAGCTGACGCAAGGGATGATCTAGCGAGAAGAGTTAGCCTCTTGGACAATATGCTGTATCTGACAGGATCATTGCTTAGGAAGGCATAATGAATTGGGGAACTACCCACATCACAGGCCACACTGAGAGAACAGTTTTCAAAATGGTGGCAGGAAGAGATGCAAGCTTGCAAGCTTCAAATAGGTTATTTTCAGGGGTCATTTCGTAGAAAAAGAGCTAGGGGGACTCATTAGCATAACTCATTAGCATATGCCACACCCCCTGACATCACCGGAAGTGTGTCCTCCCCACAGCCGGCGGCGACCTCCAGCGGGCACCAGCAGGGAGCTCCAGGCCCCACCCTCCCACACCTCACCCGGGGGGATGGCGTCCCCCCGCGTCCCCCCCAAATGACCCCTGGTTATTTTTAATCTAAACCGAGACTGTGGATAGGAAAGAAGGGTAGCAAAACTTAGTTATGCAGTTGTTCACAATTGCACATCAGACCCAACTGTAAACCATTCTTGCCAAGTATCATGACAATGTTGATACTAATTTCACAAACTTGCCATATCAGGGATCCATTGAATCCGCATGATTCACAAAGCATTCTTTTGCGGCCAAGGAAAGTTTGAAGGTTTGTGATGAAACAGCATTTGCGAGGCTAACAGTGCTGTCCTATGCGGCCACACTCTTCTAAATCCATTGGATTGTTCTGCAATGGTTCAACCCTGTTTAGGATTGCACTGTCAGTTGCATTGGCTCAGATTGGCTTTCCATTCAAATTCACAATGGTTCAACCCTGTTTAGTTGGCTTGGCTCAGATTGGCTTTCCATTCAAATTCATCGGCCTCCACTTCAGATCCAGTCTGTCACATTGGTGACTTGGAACGACTTAGTGAATGTAGGATTTTGCTTGATTGGTGGAAAGTGCTATCAAGTCACAGTCAACAAGGGTATGGCAAACCCTCGGGGTTTTCTAGGCAAGAGATGTTCAGAGGTGGTCTGCCACTGCCTGCCTCCTGCCTCTGCTCAGCGACCCTGGACTTCCTTGGTGGTCTCCCATCCAAGTACTAACCAGGGCTGACCCTGCTTAGCTTCCAAGATCTGAGGAGATCAGGCTAGCCTGGGCTGTCCAGGTCAGGGCTTGAGAGGTGCTTAGCCAGACACGCTACAAAAAAAAGATGAAACGATGTGCAAAATGCATGAGAACTTGAGTGGGTTCCTTTTCCTCCCCCCCACCCCCATCCAAAGAAAGAAGAATTCTCCAACCTCCCCAGTTGCTCTGTGCGTCATACCGATGTGTGTTCCTTGCCTTTTGGTTGATGAGCTAAGCTGGTTCGGTGACTGAAAGGGAATGAAGGCAGGAGTGTGTCTCTGCTCATGAGTACGACTGTCATCTTCTAAAACCAATTGTCTTTGCCGGGGCCACTTCAGAGGCTCTGGCATACAAACTGGAGAGAAGAGTCAATGCATTTTTATTAAAGCTGTCACGCTGAAAATGAATGAAATTGGAGAGTGATTCTTTATTAAAGCCGTTCTGATCTAAAATTATAATTGCTACCTAAGTCATGCAGGTGTTGGAACAAAAAAAAAAATCAATGCTTTTATAATGGCGCGATGAAAAATCCCTTCCTCTCTTATTTGTTCAGCTTTCCTTCTTTCCCAGCCGTCTAAACAGTTTAAAGCATCGCTGGTTCTTTCAAAGGAAACCAGATCAGAATTTATAATCCCGCAGAAGTGACCAGCTAGATAAAGGTGTGCCATATGTGTAAAGAGAGAGGTTATATCTACTGAGTTCCTGTCAGACAGCTGATCACAGGGTGATTAGTACAATCAGACAGAGAAGGGTACACAATGGCAGGGCTGAAAGGAATCATTAGACGCAAACACTTGATAAATGGCTGTGGTGAATTCCGAGAGGATAAAGAAGAGGAGGAGGCAGCTCTTCCTTTCATAAGATAAGGAGAGGATCTGATTTGTGACAGAAGTGGCAAATGGAATACAAACACTTGGTCGGAAGAGGTATCTGTGCCATCGCCTCCTTTTATCTCTTTAAAGGGGGGGGGAGTACTATCCTTCCGCTCTTGGCAGGATTTTTTTCAGAAATGGAGCCATGATGCTCTGTGTTTGCTCAGCGGTGCATGCATTCAGCATGCTGAACTTTCCAGGTTTAATGGCCGGCTTCTCCAGTTGAAAGGATCTCCAGGCACAGATGTTTGGAAAGACCTTTCTCTGCTTGAGACCCTGGAGAGTCACACTAGTCAGGCGATACCAACTCAGATGGATCAACAGTTTCGGTTGGGAGAGGCAGTTTTTCATGTTTATATAGAGATGGACTCAATTCTTGCTTTCTGTCCAGTTCTTCAATGGCAGCAATAAAGGCCTTAGGCCAATTGAAAAGACTGATAATTTAGGAGAAGGCCCCGGTAGGGTCTGCTTGGCACTGTACCACTTCAGGAAGCCAATGGTAGGACTCCCATTCCAAGCTTCCTGAGAGTAGAAAATTAGCATGTCAGGGAGCATGTGCCTGTTATGGTAGACCCAAATTGAAAGCAACACTTAGCATTATTTGCCCTACAATCCCCATTCTCTTATGGGGAATTATAGTGTTGCTTCACATGAGACGGGTATCACCTTTTCCTTCTCTGTGGAATATTAATAGGCCCAATTTAAGTGACATTGGGCATGTCAAAGAAAGTCACAGATACAAGCCAATACCCCAGTAGCTGGTGTCATGTTGTTAATTGGGAACCAGTTTCTACATGTGAACGGTTAACACAGCAGTGTAGAAGAAGAGAAGAGATTGTATTTATATCCTGCCCTTCACTCAGAGTCTCAGAGCATCTTACAAACTCCTTTCCCTTCCCCTCCCCACAGCAGACACCCTATGAGGTAGGTGGGGCTGAGAGAGCTCTGAGAGAACTGCTCTTTCAAGGACGGCTTTGACAGAACTATGGCTTTCCCAAGGTCATCCAGCAGCTGCAAGTGGAGGAGTTGGGGATCAAACCCAGCTGTCCCAGATTAGAGTCTGCACACTTAACCACTACACCAAACTGGCTCTCAATGGTTACCTAGGCTGTAGATTCCTGGTTTGATAATTTACGGAGAGGAAAAATATGCTATTACTCTCAGAAGATGCCCCTGTAGTATAATTTACCTTAACTCAGGGGAGAACTAGAGGTGATGAGACCTTCTGCTTCTGTCCTGTGGCTTTCCCTTCATCCATATGCATAACAGGTATTCTAATGCCACATGCCCCTGATGCCAGTGAGCAGTGATGTGAATAAGGGGGAGGGCAACCCAGGGAGTCATGGCTTCATGGAAGATGCTGCATTCACTGAGACAGTGCAAGGAAAAGAGGGACAGAGCCAAGTGCATGGTGTCTCTTGTGACATATTGCACCATCCTTATTTTACCAAAAATGATCAAGCCGTGTTCTCTGTGCCCCCACCTGCGGAGGTGAGGTGGGTGCGGCCAGAAATGGGGCTTTTCCAGAGGGGGCCATATCACATGTGGAATGCTCGTCCCCCTTGAGGCTTGCCTGGTGCCTGCCCTGATCTCTTTTAGGTGCCAGGTCACAATGTTTCTCTTAAGGGCTTGAGCTATTAAAATTGTTTTTACAGCCTGCACCTAGTCTAAAAACTGTTTTACAAAGGTCATTTGAGGGTGCTAATTGTCTTATGCAGTTTGGATGCCTTGGCTGGGTTTCTAGAAGCTGGGTTTTTAAATGTTTGTTAATTTTTAATGATTTTATGCTGTTTTGTGCGTTTTCATCTTTTATGCTGTAAGCTGCCTCAAGCAGAATCTGTGGTAGGGTTGCCAACTGAGAGATGGGAAATCCCTGGAGATTTTGGAGGTGAAGCCTGGGGAAGGCGAGGTCTGGGGAAGGGAGGGATTGTTCTTCTTTATTATAATTTATTTCTTCCGTTCTTGTTCCCAATGAATTCTGATTTTTGGCACTTTCAGTCAGAAGGTGATAGGTCATCTGTCCTATCGGACATACCGACTAGATGCAGTCAACAGTTTTATGTTTGTTTAGGCTTCTGTTTATGCTGAAGTTATTCCCTTCCTAATGTATTAAATGCATGGAGCTACGGTGGCTCGAGTGGTTAAGACGCTGAACTGCAGGCTGTGGAAGGTCAGTAGGTCAGCAGTTCGAGACCCGAGTGTGCCGCATGACGGATTGAGCTCCCGTCTCTAGTTCCAGCTCCTGCCAACCTAGCAGTTCGAAAGCAAGAAATTGCAAGTAGATAAATAGGTACCACTTCAGTGGGAAGGTAACAGCGTTTCGTGCGCCTTGGTGTTTAGTCATGCCGGAAACCACGGAAACGTCTTTGGACAGCGCTGGCTCTTCGGCTTTGAAACGAAGATGAGCACCACAACCCTAGAGTCGGATTCGACTGGCTTTCGAGCAAGGGAACCTTTACCTTTACCTTAATGTATTAAATGTCATTCATGCAGTATTTATTAATACTGTAAATTTAAGCTATGCTTATGTACTTTTACAGCTCTTACTTGATGTTCTGTAACTTTGTTCCATATATCACAATAAAAAGGATGTGAAAAGGGAAGGGGGAAAAAAAATAATGTGGCAGAGTCCACCCTTCAAAACAGCCCTTTCCCCAGGGGAGCTGGTTTCAGAACTCTGGAGATCAGTTGTGATTCTTGGAGATCTCCAGGCCACACCTGATGGTTCCCAGCCCCCATCTCTAGAGAGGCAGGGCAGACATTTTACAAATCAAGAAGCGAGACACTCAGAAGAGCATCTTGCATCAGGGGAAGGCACCTTCCACCAGTGGAAAGTGCTTCTGATAGAGGAACATCCATGGGGTCCAACCCAGGGGTTGTGTCAGAGCATACTTTGAATATAATAGTCATCATTTTGCAAGCCAGGGAATGGTTTGGCCAAATGGGATGTTAAAATAGCAAGCTGCCCTTTCCCACCAACTCTCAGTGATAGCCCTTACTGCTTTACACCTGTATCATCCCTTGCATTGTAGTTAGGGCCTTTTGGGTTAAAAAGTAAAATTAACTGTCTTTTGTATCATCCTCCCTCACTACTGTGTGCACGAAGCCCTTTACAGCGACACTTCTGCCATGCCATTTATAACAAGTGGTTTCACACTGGAGTCCTTGTTTTAAAAGCTATCAGAAGAAGCCGCTCTTGAATAGCTGTGGAAATTTTCATATGAACAGCTGCACTTCAAAGAAAAACACTCCTGATTTGGAGCGAAGTGATAAAATAACCATTTTCTCCAGGCTTTTGGACAGAGACATAATTCACAAGAGATAAAGCGTCAAATGACTTATGTAAATGGAATGACAAGCGGATTCAGCTTTACACTGGAATCAGATGGAAGCGAAAGCTGGACAATTTGACCTTGGATGAGGGAGTATTTTTTAAAAAATAATATAGTTAAGGTATTGCAAATGATTTTTAAAAAAAGATTCACAGTCTACCTGATAACACTTATAAATACGCAAAGCTGTTAGGTCCTAAGAGAAATATTGCTGATTCCAAATACTTAACTTGTGAGTTATTAATTCCCATAAGTAGCAAGTTATTGCTGGGGAAATTAGCGCTTGAAGAGCACATCCATCCTAGCTGATGGCCTCGCTTCTTATTTACTCGTTTGCAAAGTATTAACGATTCTCCCCTTTCTACAGTCTCATGGGATTTATGTATATATTGAATGTGTTTTATACCTTGTTTTGCAGTTTGGTTGACTCCCAATGAGACTTACGACTCAGATTGGTTACATGTTTTAATTAAAGCCAGTTGCTGAGATGTGCAGTTTCACTGCGGGGGTTCTGCCTTCTCTTCTGCTATTGAGGTATCTCCTTTTAAAAACAAGGAGGACATCCCATGCCGCTGATGTCTTGTTTGAAAGGTGCTGCAATGTACAAAGTTCTCATAGTCGCTGTGTACGCATCATAGATTGGTGCCATACGAATACTACCTGTGATTTTTTTTTTTAATTTAGATGGTCATATATCCCTCTTTTCCCCCAATGGGGCCCAAAATAGCTCACAACATTTGTTCTCCCCGGTCTGCTTTGTCCTCACAACAAGCACCTTGTGAGGTAGGTCTGGCTGAGAGATTGTGGCTGGCCCAAGGTCAGCTAAATGGTGGTGGGGATTTGAACCTCGGTCTCCCAGATCCTGAGTCTGACACTCTAACTACTACACTGTGCTGAACCATTTAAAAGGAGGCAGTAGCTGTATGGAACATTTAGATGGGTATATGGCTTTCCCACAGCCTCATCCCATTTAACTTGGGCCTCGGTCTCTACACAGGAATAAGAAACACTCCTGTCTAGCATAACAAGATCTTTGTGCCTGAATCAGCACTGCCATTGTCCTGTACAGAAACACAGACGGGTTAGTCATTGTGGGTTGAAAGATAAGAAATCTTTCCAGGGGAAGCCATAGGAGTACAGCTACACAGGGCTTTTTTGGTAGAAAAAGCCCAGCAGGAACTCATTAGCATAATAGGCCACACACAATATCAGAAACTCATTAGCATATTAGGCCACACCCCATGCCTTCCCTTGGCTTGCCCAGTTGCCCCGCAGCTTCAGGAAGCCCAGGCAAGGTGGCCCTTGGACTTCTAAATGCCTCCCTGATCCTTCCAGGGCCCCCCCGGCCTGTCCGCCTTGGAGTCACTGGGGGGGTCGCTCTCCAGGCCTTCCCTCTGTAGCCACACATGCAGAGTGGGCGTGGCCAACTCTGAAGTCAGCCGGAACTCCGTTCCTGTGCGTTCCTGCCCAAAAATAGCCCTGCAGCTACGCACTGCAAACTTATATTGCATCATTTTGGATTATACAAATTGCACACTAAACATTTAATTGGGTGGGAAAGTAGTTTTAAAAAAAGTTTCAGTCAAAACAAAACTTCCACCCAAAAAAGAAAAGCAGTGGGCTTCAGTCTATGGTCCTGGAACCCTGGAGTCCCTGCAGAGCTGCCATTTTTATGGAGGAATCTGCTGCTAGAACACATATGTAGAGAGCAAGAATACCAAAGTTGCTAGGGCTCCTACAATGATAGGAGACATCCTGCTGACAACCCGCTCTTTGCCAGTCAGAGAGATGGCAGGAGAGAAATAAACCAAAATCCCCATCGAGCCAATGGCGTGACATCACTTCTGGGATTTCCTGTCCTGTCTGGCAACCCTAAAGAGTACCATACCATCTGCCTCCTCCCAGAGCAAACCGAGCAAAGCACACTGTTAGCACTGGGAGGAACATTCAGCCTGAGCGCGAAGCAGCAGCTGTGACTGCTGTTTGGTGCTTGGTGTCACCTCTTCCCAGCAGAAGGTCAAATAGAGGTCACTCAGGTGTGGAGAGGATTCTTCTTTTGCACAGATAGGTTCAGAGTCCCGGACCCCTCCTCTTCCTGTCACATGATTAGATCATCATGTGACTTTAAGGCACATGGGTCCCATGTTGCTTCCTGAGGTGAAGCATGAGTCTTGGGTCTGGACCAAGGGTTGAAGACCACGGCATGGCTGGCCAGTCTCTAGTTCGTCCTCAACTTTGAGACAGTAACATTTTATTAATACCTCTGCATTTTAAATTTCTTTTTAAACAGAGAATTTTGACTTTTTAAATATTTTAAGGCCATACACTTTCAGCATACAAATCAAAAGAGACTGCACTGACAGGAATGCTTTACTAGCTCCCGTTTATGAAGGTGGGATTAATTTAGGAGCCAAAAGCTGCAGGCCTGCTTGTCTTTGGGTTTGAGCGATGGGGTGACGGTGAGTCTGATGTTTTCTGAAAGGTCTTTCCTAGTAATAATGCACCTTTGAGGAGGCACTGAGTCTAGAAGAAATATTGATTCTTGTTAGAACACTTCTATGAGGTGACGGTTAATAATAGCAGTGACACATTAGCATTAACAAACCAATTTTCTGAACCAGGCAGAGAACAGGACATGGCTGAAAATGTTAAAAAGAAATAGCAGATTCCTGTGTGCCGAAAGAAGGAAGGGATTCCCTACCACCACCTTGTCTCCCTAGCCTCTCATGGCCTCGTTGGTATTCAAGATGTTCACAATGTTACATTCCCGGGCATCTTTCATCTGTAACTCTGGCATTTCAACTACCCTTGGAACGAAAGTAACCACTCACAACTGATCATTGCAAGGTTTGTATCAACAAGACATCTTAAGATGGAAGGAGAACTCTTAGTCAGGATACTCGAACACCCACCATTTGGCTCATATCCTGCTTGCCTGTTGCAAACAGGGTGAAAAATTTGTCAACAGACTGTCTGCTGGTCAGCTTCTTTGTGCTGTTTAGCAGGTTGTGTCACTGTTGTTGTTGTTGTTCAGTCGCACAGTCGAGTCCGACTCTTCGCGACCCCATGGACCATGGTCACTGTACCCATTCCTAATAGCACAGGACAGCTCAGGTCCTGGTCACATGGGGGGGGGAAGCACGGCCAAAGCACGGCTTTTCTGAGCCGCAGCAAAATAGACGCGCGGCGGCGGGATCAGACAGATCCCCTGAGCCACCGCGCAGTTGCTCCCCGGCACGATCAGATGCTGGGGGGGGGGACCCACAGGATGAAGAGCGAGGTAGCCAGCTGCGCATGTGCACACATGCGCAGTTTGGCTGGGAGCCTCGAATGCTACGGAAGACGGGTGCGCCGGCAATCCCACAACCACCCTTGCTGCGGAGCTTCAGGTAGGTAGTACTCTTTTCTAGGTTTTTTAAAATGCGCGTTCCCCCCGGAAAGGACGGATCGGGGATGGGTGCGCTCCGCTTCCCAGATGTTGGGGTGTGATCGCGTCTGTTTGATGTGCCCCTGATCCATCCCTCTTGCGGGGCAAAACCTCCCGTGTGACCGGGGCCGAAGTCAGCTTCTTGAGCACGTGCATTCTCACACAGTCTGATCGAATCCTCTAGATTACATCTGCATCATGATGCAGACCAGTTGCAAACACATACAACCTAAATTTCCATATCTTTAGACAAGGACTCCAGAGATAGCTATCCGGTGCCATGCCATGCTTGGTTCACCAGTTATTAAGAATGGTGGGGCTAACAAGTCTGAAAACAGATCCAGGCAGTCAGCCGTGTTGGTCTGAAGCGGTAGGACAAATGTAGAGTCGAGTGGCACCTTTAAGACCAACAATGTTTTATTCAAGGTATGAGCTTTCGTGGGCATGCACACTTTTCCAAATACCATTCAAGAGTATTTGACAAAGTGTGCATGCACATGAAAGCTCATACCTCGAATAAAACTTTGTTGGTCTTAAAGGTGCCCCTGGACTCCAAGTCTGAAAACACACTTTGTATGAGGCAATCTACCCATTTAGCCATTTTTTATCCTGCCCTTTCTCTGAGTAGCGGAGTACATTAGTCTGCCTGCCCCCCCTTTTGTCCTTACAACAACCCTATGAGGTAGGTCAGGCTCAGAGAGAGAGAGAGGCCCAAGATTGCCCTGTGATCATAGCTTAGTAGGGATTTGAAACTGCATTTCCCAAGTCCTACTCTAGCACTGTAACCTCCACACCACACTGACTGTCAGGAAAGACCTCTTCCAAGCACTAGGAGAACATCATAGTGAGTGAGATGAGACTATGTTATTGAATTTTTCTACTTGAATCAAGTTTGAGAACCATGTAATTGAGTAAGGATGTCAAATAAATATCAGGAGAGCCTTTAGGATATACAAGCTTACAGACTGCCATCTGAACTCACTCAGGATCATTTTTGGTACATTTGAGAGTATGTGTGCCCAATAGAAATGCTGCACTGTCACACTTGTGGGCATGTGCTACTGCACATAGATGAACGCAGGCAGGATTCCATAGCTGAAAAGGCAATTGACAGGACAAAACTGGTTTCACATTGATTTAGTTCCCAGTTTGGTGTAGTGGTTAAGTGCACGGACTCTAATCTGGGAGAACTGGGTTTGATTCCCCACTCCTCCACTCACAGCTGCTGGATAACCTTGGGCAAGCCATAGCTCTGTCAGAGGTGTTCTTGAAAAAGAGCAGTTCTCAGTCAGAGCTCTCTCAACCCCACCTACCTCACAGGGTGTCTTTTGTGGGGAGGGGAAAGGAGTTTGTAAGCTGCTCTGAGACTCCAAGTGAAGGGTGGGGTATAAATCCAATCTCCTCCTCCTCCCCTTCTTCTTTGCAGCAAGGGGGCTTCCCTTCTCATTGCTTCCCTGTAAAATGGAACTAAAAGCTTTCTATAAGGCATGCTGGGTGCAGTCTCCTGCAACTTCCAGGTTTATTAACAATAGTATCTCCCCATGCTTTCATTACACATGAATCTGTCTTCCCCCCCCCTACTGAGTGGTGGTGGGGGGGAGGCAAAGGTTCTGCTTATTGCTTGATATTACATGACATTAAACTTGTTGAAAGATACCAAATCTGCATCTAGCATTTCAATCTACAAAGCAGGCAAGCTTTCTATGACATGGGCATGATGAGGCTAAGAAACCTTAGCCTTAGCCTTTGCCTCTATCCCCCCTAGCTTGGCAGCTGGTTCAAGCAAATCATCTGGTACTGTTGCCCCAAACAGATACTGCCTGTTGCCAGGAGTGTGGCAAAGTACTGGGCTCTGCCTCTATTCCACCCAGTCTCTGCTGCTGTGTCTTTCAGCCAGTGGGTATGAGCAGTGCAACCCTGATAACAAAAAGCTCACACAACAGGGCTGTACTTATATAAAGCCAGAAAATCCTCCCCACACTACTGAGATGATATAGTATAAAACACTGCATATAAAACAACCAGGAGGGTTCAATCAGTGTAAACACTGGCAACATTGTCTGGTTGGATAACATCCCTGTCAAATACATATAAGGACAGTCACTTTGTTCCCCTTCCCTTCCAACTTGCTTCTTTATGCCATGCGGAGCAGAATAGCACCACCGAGACACCAGCAACATGCATTGGATTAATGATCTTCCATCATTATTTCTCGATGTCATTGATTTTCCTTTTCATACAATGCTGCCTTATACTGCCATTGGTCTGTCAAGGCCGGTGTTGTCTACTCTGACTGGCAGCAGCTCTCCAGGGTCTCACAAGTCTTTCATATCACCTACTATCTGATTTTTTAAAAAAACAAAGCAAAACTGGAGATACCAGACACTGAACGTGCCAAACAAATGCTCTACCACTGAGCCACAACCCCTCCTCTTAGATTAGCTACAATAACTGTATTAATGAACAAGGTCTGTTTGGATGATATTTCAATTGGTTACTATTTGAATGGACTCTCTTAAGCGTTGGGCTGTGTGTATTTTTCGGAGGTTGCTCAATAATTCCATAACTATACTCTAAAACTATTCAAAATGTAGTTGATAAGCTCCTTGGGGCAGGGAGCTGTCTGTTTTGCTTACATTACTCTGTGAAGCACAATGCATATTGACAGCGCTGGATAAATAATTTATAATAATCCACTAATGAGTTTTTCTCGACTCATTGCATGGGGATGTGGCAGTCCCTTGACTTATCTGAACCCTATGAAGAAAGGATTTCAGTTCTGGCAGACTGCTCTGAAAGGATTATGCTTATTCATATAGTCATAAGAATCAGGTCTAGGACAGTTCCAATATGCCAATCCATCATGCCACCTGTGTAGAATCACTGCACACAGTCCATTTCCCATGCTTGGTTCCTACCAATATTAAACTATTTAAAGAGCGGGGCTTCTACCACTCCTTTCAGTTATCAAATGAATTCTCTCCATTTTTCCAACCATGAACTCTGAACAAAAGTTTGGGGGCTAACTGAATTCCATAAAATATAGATCAGACTCTTGAGTCAATACACACATGATGTTTTTATTTTGGCAAGGGTATGTTGTAAGCAGCTGAAGCTCAAATACTTTGGCCACCAAATGAGAAGGGAGCCCTCACTGGAGAAGACCCTGATGCTGGGAAAGACTGAAGGGGACAACAAAGGATGAGATGGTTAGGTTTACCAATGCAACGGACATGAAATGGATCAAACTCCAGAGGACGGCAGAAGACAGGAGGGCCTGGCGTGATGTGGGCCATGGGGTCACAAAGAGTCGGACTTGACTGTGCGATTGAACAACAACAAATGTTGCAAGCAGTCTTTTCCTCCTTTTTAAAAAACCCCACAGGAGCATAGAGGTAAACGCTCAATCAAAGTTTGTTCAGCAAGGTTTAGCTCAACAACACTATATATGTTTATCCAAAAATGTCCCAATGTCCCTATATGTACATAGGATTGGAGCCCTCATCTGTTAATAAAGACTGTTTTTATAACCCCCCCCCCATTTTCTAATTATTGCAAGTAAATATGCAAACCTGGAGGCAGAAAACTTAAGGTCCCTCTGAAAGCTTAAAGTAAATCTGAGCCCCCTGCTAGTTTCCTGTTGACTCATCAAAGCAGAAAGCAATTTCTGAGAAAGAGAGTAAGTAAGCAAAGGAGGCATCTCATTCATAAAACCAGAGCTGCAAGGATCAGAACCATGATTACAGGCAATAGTTATTAACACCAGTGGACAAAAAGGTTATTTTATGCATTAATACAGAATGAGCGTAAAGATTGTTGCTTAAATATAACACAACCACACATCCCTGGAACTGCATCATTTCTTCTCTGACTGGGTTAGGTGAGTCTATCAAGAAGGGCTTTGAAAACTCAATAGGTCCTCCAAATTCCTTGATGGTACAAAAAACTCAATAGGACACTGGTAAAATGGTTTCCAGGCCATCCATCCCAGATGCAACTCTTAAAATAGCCATGTCATGCAAGGCAGTTGAAATATTTTCAGCCATAGCCAAGATAAACTTAAGTTTTATCACTGTTTTTACTAGATTTGGTATGTACCCTATAAAGTCTATATGTTTATGTATCTAGACATACATACTGCATAAGTTCATCATGAAAACACCCCAGTGGGATCATGGCCAGCCACAAAACCCTGCAGGGTATTCTCATGGTGTCTACTAAACAAACCATCTATATGACAAGTAATTTTTATTTGAAGCTGCTACACAAATATCGAAGCTGCTATAAAAATATATGTTTACCACCAGAAGTCCACTAAGATTTTTTAGCTTAGCACCACTGCACAAAATAAACATGGAAAGGTGAGGTTTTTTAAAACTATTATGAATAAGTGTCTACCTAGTACCTTTTTATCCCATCCTTTCTCTAAGGAGGTTCAAACAGCGAGCATGGTTCTCCACAGCCTGACTTGGATCTGGCAGTGTTCAAGCAGAAACATAAACATATCAGTTTCTGGGTACTACATTATGTATGGAGAAAAGTGCTAGGTGCCGTGCAAGATTGTGTGCAAGTGGAACCGTGCCAAGTCAATTTATACTTTTCCTTGCTCATTGGTGGATCCAAGCCTAGGTCTCATCTTAGTCCAAGACTCTAACCATTAGTTCGAAAGACCAGAAGAGGGGAGGTGGCTAAACAACAAGAAGAATTCCAAACAGCGTCAGTGCATCCAGTTACCCAGGTGTAGAAGAGATTTCTGTTGAAGTCAGATCAGGTCGCATGTTTCTGAAGAACTTCAAGATCTGTACTGAACATTTCTGAAGTCCATTGAGTTTCAGAAGTTGCTGTGGAGTGTAAGCATCATCTCTGGTTGGTAGACTCAAAAACAATTTATGAGGAGATAAGGCATCTTAAGAAGTAAGGTTGCCAGCCTCCAGGTGGGGCCTGGAGATCATCCGGAATTATGACTGATCTCCAGATGACAGAGATCAGTTCCCCTGGAGAAAAGGGCTGCTTTGGAGGGTGGACTTTGTGGCATTATAGCTTTCTGTGTTCCCTCCGCAAACCCCTCCCTCCCCAGGCTCCACTCCCAAAATTTCCAGGAATGTCCCAACTCAGAGATGGTAGCCCTATTTAGGACTGTCAAAATGGGGGGATTAGTGGGACAACATTCTGAGGGCCCTGGCCACCCTGAGGACCCCTGGAGCTAGGCAAGGCATGAGATTTTCTTTTGTATGATGTTTGGGCTGGGTTGGGTTGGTATAAGGGGGGAGCCTGGAAATAATTTATGTCGATGGGCGGGCTATGATAGATTTCAGCAGCACTGACAGGACCAGACTTCATAGATAAATAAGATTGACAAGGAACTCAGCTTTGGAATAGAAGTTTAGTTTCAAGGCCAATAGCAGGAAAGCTATCAGGAGTAATACCAGTGAGAAGCAGGATATGAAGGCAGAAATCAGTCAACAAGAGACATCATTATCAGATTAACCACTGTTCAGGTGCAAAGAATGAATGCTTGCTTAAACAGGAGCTGGAAGGTCCCTACTGGCTATTGTAGTCAGCTGATCCTCCAGTAGTTTCTTTTCTTAAAAGCTAGATTTGCCTGAGATTATACAGGTGTTGTTAGACAGATGTGAATTCCACTGGAGGTATTCCGTTTTTCGAACTTTGTTCCCCAGTCCTGAACAGCAAATTGCAGGAGAAACTCGGTTGCCAGTTAGAATGCCAGCCAAGTCCAGTTGCACATCAGTAAGCTCAACATTATTAATTCTTCAGTTCAACGAAAGGCCTTGGAAGTTTTGTGTATGCACAAGTGTATTGGTTATGACTGCACTGTTCCATGACATTTGTACATGAAAAACTTGTACATATGTGTTATCACTCAGAGTTGCACTGCATAAAATTGCCAACTGGCTGGGGTGGGGGGAATCCTGTTCCTTTAATAGAGAAGTTGAGGCTTTTCATGACATGAAGTTAAATGTCATCATCTGATAGTTTCTGTTTAAAAAGTTACATTTAAAAGTCAAGAACCCAAGCAACACTTCATGAGATAAAAATGGCTCATTTTAAAGACAAACAGGGATAACATGAAATAATCTAGTTTGATGCAGAAGGGTCACAAAGTTTCACCTTAAAAGCATTTTGGTATGGTACAGTTCCCGTAGTGTGATTAACTGACTGGCTCAGGGGGGATATGAAGGCTATTCTGAGGTGGGAGAACCAGGCAGCACCACAACTGAACCCCCATTTAGAAGGTCCACAGCCAACACCAGAGAAAGTTTCAATGTCTAGTGCGAAGCAAAGGCCATTCTCCTTCTCCTGCAATTTACTAGTTATCTAGGGCATTTGTCATCCCACCTTTCTTTCAAGGAGCTCAGCATGATGTACACTGAGCTATCCTCTTCCATTTTGTCTTCACAACAACAACCATGCGAGGTATGTTAGGCTGAAAGACTGAAGAATTAGCCCAAGTAAGCTCTTATTGAAATAAACATCGGCCCCGGTCACACGGGAGGCTTTGATCCGCAAGAGGGATGGATCGGGGGTGCATCAAGCGGGCGTAATCACACTGCAACATCTGGGAAGCGGCCGAAGATGTGGATAACCCCCCCCAGAAAACACTAGTACTTACCGGAAAATGTACTGCAGGGATGGCCGTCTGATCACCGGAGTGCCCGTCTCTCCTGCAGCATGCGAGGTCCTGCCGAACTGTGCATGCACGTGCAGCGGGCTTGCCTCGCTCTCCGGTCCCTGGCTTCCTCTCGGCATCTGATCATGCTGGGGAGGACCTGCGCGGCAGCTGGGGGGATCTGTCTGATCCCACCACTGCGCTTCTCTTTTGATGCGGCTCAAAAAAGCCGCACTTTAGCCATGCCTTTTCCCCCAGTGTGACCGGGGCCCTTGTTAGTCTCTAAGGTGCCCCTAGACTTTTGCTTTATTTTGCTACAACAGACTAACCTGGCAACCCGTTTGCAATCACCAAGGGCATCATGGCCAAGGTGACTTTCCATGGGGATTTGAACCTGGGCCTTCCAGATCCAAGCCTACCACTCTAACCACTACACCATGCTGGCTTTCTTATAACATACTGGCTTTTTACCATTGGATAATAAGATACATCGTGTTTCTGTTTCAAGTGACTGCTTGACTTATATCTATCAACTGCTACATGATCAATCCAGAAGCGGGGGGGGGAAAGTTAACATTGAAAATAGCCTTTCTACTTTTGATGCAGATGGTACAGATGCATTTCCCTGGTCTATTTCCTGATTCTATAGCGTTATAAAGAAACATAGACATCAACAGCTGGTTATGTGCTCAGTTACGTGCACAGACTGAACACACCTTGGATGTAATACCAGGAATAATCTTGCATTCCTTAATACTGAAATCCTCTGTTGATAAACTTTTATAAGGAGTAGTTGCGGTTTATTTACAGCTCTTGCTGAATCACTCATGGCACTTGTTTTGTTACAGGACTGTAGGCAGCACAGTGCCTCTTCTAATGAAAATGGATTTTAAATAATAATGAAGCAACCCTTGTAGGACCATTTTTCTGCCTCCAGTGTTTAAAAAATGTTCACATCATAGGGAATACGCTCTATCAGGCGTAAACATCTCAGTTTTTTGTTTTTTTAAAAAAAGAGCTGCTATTTAATGTTGGAATAACAAAAGTAAAAAACAAAACAAATGTCTTAGCTTTGGAATTACATTTTCTGCTCTGGAGCTCCATGTGTGCCCTGATGCACTTGTGGATCTCTTGATGAGCCACTGCATTGACAAGGAAGCCTCTGAAGTGAGAATTTCCCTGTACATTAAGGCAAGAATCTATGTCATTGTAACATCCTACCATCCAGATTGCTATTTCTGATTCTAATCTGGTCCAAATTACCCACAGAATAGAGGATGGCAGGAACCATGTCTAATGCCTTTCTACTTGTATTTGAAACAATGTACAAATACTGGGTTAGATCCAGATTATCGTGGAAGCTGCAGATCTTTGTCATATTCCCATACTCCAAGCAATCCCTTCAAACCCCTGGAAAGTAGCGTCCCAGGGTCATGGGACATTTGCTGACAGAAGAGGAAGGAGAAGGAGATTTTGCCCCTTTCTCAGTGCAGCAACCTGACCTACACAGTTCTAAAATGTTAGACGTGGTGTCTGTTAGGTTGACATTATGCTAAGTGGATAAGTATGGCCCCTTTCACATTGCCATTCTAAACTGGTTGTTACCTGTTTTGCCATTCTAAACCAGTTGTTACCCACTGTTGGCCCAATTTCTAGAAAAGCAACATTGGGATGGAGGTTTCATACAGTGCATTTAAATCTGTTAAGGAAACTGTGTCTGAAGTGTTCTGGCCATTTCAAACCACACTGCTTCTTTTTTCTGGCTTTTATAATAGCACATTATTTTCCTTAAAAAAACAAAACACATTACAACTTTTGCGCTATAGCTCTAGGCCAGTATAGAAATTCAATGCATCCGACTGCTGGCAATGTAGAACTGGGGGGTGGGGGAGGGAATAAGATAGAAAGGATGTGCCATGAGAAAGGTGGGGAAAAGGCAACACTTTCAGAAGCTCCACAGACAATTCAAATGATGTACCACAGTGATTCAGAGGCACGAAGAAGACCTGAAAACAGAAGAAAGGAGTTTTCAAAACACACAGTTCAGCCTCACTTTGTGACTGGGAGACAAGCTGCTTTGTATGAAACGTTTTTTAAAAATCCATTAACAGCATAAACGTTTGTGTCTGAACTTACACAAAAAATTCAGTTAACTGACTCCTACAATGGATGGTAAAGGCTGTTCGAAAGGGACCTATGACTTAGTATGCTAATAAATCATTAACATTGCTTGCAACAGTTATGTATTTCCACAGTGATCCTGTACTTACAAAGAAGAAATGTAGATTGGGGGGGGGGATTTCTCTAAATGGACTTTGTTTACATTACAAAACAAAACACACAAGGTTTTACATTGTCCAGAAACTTGTTATTCCAATATACTGTACACAGAAACCATTTTTTCAACAAAATAGACTGTTACCCTCAATCAACAATACTATATGAATTGTCAGTACTGCTGGTGTTTTTTTTTAATGCTCACTTGCTGTTTGTTACTGGTGAGCATGGCCATAGTACTTGGGAACTCAGGTATCAATTAGCATTTCTTAAGTGACTAGAAAACCAGGAACTACCTGGATTCCAGACACACCATCCAGCTCCCAGACTTTTCAAATACTGCCCAGTTTTGAAACAGATTTGTTCTGGTTAGTAGGGTGAACTTGAGTGACCTATGATTCATGCACTTAAATTAACTTTTATTGACAGGTACCACTTGCAGATGATGAACAAAGTCTGTGTGTGAGAATGAAAGGTTCAGTGTTCCAATTATCAAGTGCAAAAACATGCTGTTAATCCTAGAACTGTCATTTTCCTGCTGATAATTGGTGTGGGAAGATGAGACAAGCAAGCATTGGAGTGGATGGGGGAAACAAAGAATACTGAGCATATGTCCTTTACTCTCTTATCACCAAGTACTACAATCAACTTGCTGGAAAAAAGTGGTCGGTATCAGAAGAAGAACAACGAAGAGATGGTTTTATACCCTGCTCTTCACTACCCAAAGGAGCCTCGGAGCGGTTTACAATCGCCTTCCCCACAACAGGCACCTTGTGAGGTAGGTGGGGCTGAGAGAGTTCTGAGAGAGCTGGGACTGGTCCAAGGTCACCCAGCAGGTTTCGTGTGGAGGAGGAGTAGGGAATCAAACCTGGTTCCCCAGACTAGAGTCTTGCCACTCTTAACCACTACACCAAGCTGGCTCCCTCCTTGCTGGTGACAGTAATTCGCACAGCAAGAACAAGTGCAAGTGTAGTGATTAGAGTGTTGGGCTAAGACTGGAAAGACCTGAGTTCCAGTCTCCACTCTGTCATGAAAGCTTGCTCGATGACCTTGAGCCAGTCATTCTCCCTCAGACTGACATACCTCACAGGGTGGTTGTAAAGATAAAATTGAAGAGGAGGGAATCATGAGTTCCTGGGAGTCGTGGGATAAAGATGTAAAAGATGGTGAATTTTGTCTCACTACTCTGGAAGGTATTAGCGAGACATAGCTCAGGGCCAGCACACCCTTTTTAGCCACTTACCAGCCATGGAGATATTCACATCCACAGAACTGACCCAGTCAAGGGTGAACTTTGTATGCACATTATGGAGTAGATACAGTGCACATTAGAAAGAATCCCATAATCTGGTAACAGCATCTTGCTGTACAAAGGTAAAGGTAAAGGTTCCCTTGCTCGAAAGCCAGTCGAATCTGACTCTAGGGTTGCGGTGCTCATCTCCGTTTCAAAGGTTGGCAGGAGCTGGAACTAGAGATGGGAGCTCACTCCGTCATGCGGCACCCGGGTCTCGACCTTCCACAGCCGGCAGATTCTCACAGGAACCTGCAGGCACTGGAAGACAGATACAGGGAGTAGTCAACCAATGGCAATATTTCAAAACTGAACTTTTTCAAATACAACTTTTGAAAATCTAATCCTCCACTGATGAATTATGACAAAAAATAATGTTCAAGAACAACTTGCTAAATGCAACCGTGTTTCTGTCCACCAAACAGATCCAAGGGGGGGAAGTAGCCTTCAGCATGTGTAAATGGTACAGATCTGCATCTAGGTGCCCATCCCTAGCTGCCTTGAGATGCACCTGTTCAGCCCATCCTGACAGTCTGAATGTGCCAGTTCATGCACAAAGGGCTGTGGCTGGCAGCTATTGCTGGCCCAAGCCAGAATTTTCACATCATAATTGAGAAGACAAAGAATAAATCACTCTATATCCCACCCACCCCCATCACAGAAATCAAAGCAGCCTGCATAGGTTTCTTTGGGCTTGCACCCAAATCCATACCTGCTGAGCTTCAAAAAGGTCGCTTTATCAAGTGCCCTTCAACCATGCAAACGTAGAATATAAGCTGTAAATTTTGCAAGGCAAATCAAGCTATGAAAACTTGCTTGAACCATTCTGTCCTCAGGTATTCATTTCACAAATGATTTCATTCCCATATGATATTTTCACCTGTGCCTGATCATGAATTCCTCTGGATGCTGCTGCTTGCTTAGAATCAGGAATTCATAATCACCCACTGGTTCAGCTCTCATCCTGTTTGCTGGGCACAATCAGGGAGCTAGTGGTTTGAAGAGATGTTCAAATGAATCCAAAGGAATTTGGATGTGCCTATTTGCATGATTATATTGCTTTCTTACAGTCGCCACATCATTCATCTGCCACCACTCCCCATTTTTAAAGACACATCATTTTTTGAGATTTTTGAGTTGAGCCTTACTACTTAGATATCTCTGTAGGACTGTGGTTGGCCAGGTTCAGGACGGCTCTTGGGGCAAGACGCAATAAGCATAGCCCAAACACAGTCCAGGGTCAAAGCACAGCTAGTCAAAAGTCCAAGCATCAAACCAAAAGGGCAAACTCAAAGAGCACAAGTCAGGTCATGGTCCAGTAGATCAAGCACACAGAAGCCTGACAGACACACAAGGGTCACATACAAATTACTTCCACAATGGCTCTCCCTTTTCTGGCTGCTATTATCAGGAGCCTTTCAGGGCCTGGTGTAACTCATCAACCAGGGACAGGCGCAAGTCATCAATGGCTGAGCAGCCTACTGAGCTCTCAGCCCTGATCCTACAACAGCTCACAGACAGAGGTTGACCAGTGCTGGGCTGCCAACTGCACATTACAGTACCCACCTTCTCCAGAGTTCCAAGGGCTCTGGTGGTCCCAGGGGTGAGGCTGGTGGCTGCAAGGGCTCTGCTTCAGCTTTGGATCCTGGGATGCAGGACTGAGGGTGTGAAATTGGTCTGTGTGATAAGATAAGACAGAGCGCTACAGGGGGATTGCCCTCCTGTTTCGTTCTCCATGCTTTGCAAATCATGCTACAATAAAGACTATCTTTTGCCGATTCTCCGTGTGAATCTCCTGCTTGACTCGCGTGTCCGGTAATTCACACGTAACAATTGACTCCTGAGCTGGTTCACAGGTGGGGGGGAGTTGGGTGGTGATCTACTATTTGGGCCTACATTTGTTTTTATTTAATTTGTAATAAATACATGTGTGTGTGTGGGGTTTTTTGGTCATATTTGTGTTTTATGTTAATTTATCTAATTTGTAATAAATACATGTGTGGGGTTTTTCTTTGGTAATATTTGTGTTTTATGTTTAGATATAGAACTATTGGGCCCTCACATTCTGACTTCTTTAACCCTTTGGTTCTTAATTCTTTTTGGGTTAAGTTCCCCACCACCACCTTGTACCTTTTGTTGCATACAGTTCTGGCTTCACTACTTGAGATGAATTTTTTAAACAACTATTAAGGCAATCGGATCAGGAGCTCACCTCGTGTGCAAGTCAGGAAGTCTGATCAAAGTAAGTTGTCTGGCGGTTGTGTTTGCCCTGAAACTCTCAGCAGGGCTGCTTGGAGCAGATCCTCCACAAAGCGTTTCAAGCTCTTGGGGCCTGCTCTGAAAGGTGCATCAATTGCCCTGCATTTCAGCTGCTGGCCTCCCATTTTTTAGCCGTTTTCTCACTCCCTCTCTGGCTCCTCTTCTCTCTGCTTCACTGAAACTCTCTCTGTTGCCAGTCTGTACTGCTCTTCTACTGATGGATAGAGCTGCTCTTCTTCGTAGCCTGGAGTGATGTCCACCGCTTCCTCATTAATTAGCTGTTGGGCGAGGAAGGCTCTCAGAGTGACAGGCAGCAAACCCTGCCATTAAAAGGGCTCCTCAGCTTGAAACCAATACTTTCTGCAAGCACAGACAGATGGAAATGCCAGGGGGTATATAAAATCTTTTTCTTCTTCGGCTAGTTGGTCATGCATTGTAGCTTGAGAAATGCAATCCAGTTCCTCATGGAGAGCCTGGAATTGGAAGATCTGTAATGAAAATAGCGTGCATTTATACCCCTTACAAGGCGCGGCCTCGTTAAAAATCGTCAAAGGGAGACATCGAAAATGGTACGATTTCTTTTGTTCGTCATCTCCCAACCTTCATCACAATAATGAGGCATCTTAAATGTTTAATGCATGGCATGGTGTAAGTAGCATTCTGTACTTCTCTGACCTTTACTTTCTCCGCACTTGGACTGACTGGTCATTACCCACTGCCCCATTTAGAATCTCAAAGGCTGCTCAGGGAAATCTGGAATAATGGAAGGTTTTTTTAGAAAGAATCTCGATGTACGGGGAGAAGAAGCCAAACTGGCTCCCGTGCTATCCTTAGTTGTCATTCATGAGAGAAACGGAGCTTTTCCTAGGTGCCACAGAGAGGATAAGAGTAAGTACATTTTTCCTAGGATTAAATAAGTACCCAAGAAACAAGCATGGATAATTTGCTATAAACAACCACCTAAGGAGACAAAGCTATTATTATTGCATGAAATTCTGGAAAGTTTTACTTAACCTTATGTAGTTATATATGAGGCCATAGGAGGCAGTTTATTATTACATCAGGGGTGATTGTCATATTGAGTCTTCATAACTCAAGAAATAAATAATCAGGTCGACTTGTCTAAGATAGTGTAGTCCTGTGCCTGTACATTCTATGGATCAAACTGTGTGTTGTACTGGGAGCTATGGCTGGATCGGTATCTATCCATCATCAACATCATGACCACCACCATCACCACCATCACCACCATCATCTTCATCATCATCAATCATCCATCTAATCTTTTACATCCATACTGTAAGTGTGTGGTGATTCTACCCAGGGTCATGGATGGGTCAGGTCAGGTAATGAAATTATGTGGGAGGGGAACTAAACCTCCTATAAGGCTGTGTGAAAATGCACATGCAAGAAATAATGTTAATATGGACTTAAACACAAAATGATAAGGGTTTTTAAAAGGTGTTTATTTATTGGCGGATTGCTTTGCTTGCTGTTTGTTTCTATGACTGGCTACTGGGGAGAGGGAAAAGGAGAGAAAGTAAGACCCCTTCTGTTTGTGTAAAAATGTGTGTGTGAAATACTGCCTACTGCACTGTACTGTTCTGTACTGTAATGTAGGAATAATGAAAAATCTGCTGAACAGGCTTGAACTGTTTGTGAACAGGTGAACTGAACGAAAAATTGATTCTCTGTTTGTCACAAAATTCTGTGCTTCCTGTCGACTTTCTCCCGGATGCCACCACATCACTGCACACCCTGCGACTTGCCGACCCCCCTTCTCACATCTGTGAGGCTAGGAGGGAGGGGAGGACAGGAGTCGCCTCAGTCATGAGCTGGGAGGGAGGTTACATCACCTTGTCTGCTCTATCCCCCTGGGACCAGCACTCTTTTGCCCTCTCTCTCAGACTGCTGCTGGATGTCCAGGTCATTCTCCTCAGCTGTTTCCCTTGTCCTCCTTTTATATCACTCCATCCTCAGCCTCCACTCCCTTCCTTCCTGCTGGCCCACCCCCCTGGGCTGGCCTGACCCCTGTATAACAATGTAGATGCTGAGCTGCCTCGTCTGCCTCAGCCCCGCCTGTTTGCTTGCTCTCCTCCTGGTGCTGGGGCCAGGGTCGCCGCTCCAGCATGCTGCTGCTGCCCGAGCCCTTTGGCTGGATCCCTGACTCACCTGGTGTCCCCTTCTGGCAACCAGCTCTGCTGCCACTGAAGCCAAGCACAGCCTGGCCCTGACCTGTGCTCCCCCCTGACCTCCCCACAGGCCTGGGAAGCATGGCTGTGGCTCCTCTCTCTCCCCACATCACTGGCCTCTCCTGCAGTGGGCCACCGTGCACCACCACCAGTTCTCTCGTTGCTGCCACTGCTGTTGTCTGCTGCTCCCTCCTTCTCCCCGGTAGGTTGCCATTGGGTGGTGGCAACTCGACCACTCTTGGGGGCCTCCTGGGGGGTCTCCCAAACTGCCAGCCACTGTGGGGAACCGAGGGGGCTGGTGGGCGACTCCTGCATCCCTGGTTGTCCTTGGTCGGTTGGGGCTCCGCCGGGGTCAGTCTGTGCCCAGACACTGTTCTCAGCCAATAAACAGACTATCGCTTCACAGTCTTTTGGTTGGGCAAACATTATCTATTAAGTCAATCTGTTTTAGAGTATGATTTGAACCAGTCAGTCTTGGGGCATCTCTAGGTTTAACTTTTCTTCTCTATTTCACTATTTTCCTAATCGAAATTGCCTCCACTTTTAAGGGAAACAGACTGGTGCAATATGGGTGTGAGAGAAAAGCCCAGGCAGACCACACTTCAATTGGACTAAATTTGTTAGAAAGCCACATGGACAGCTTGAAAAAACATCCTTTGAAGACTTACGGTTGCACTTGTATGTAAACCAATGTTTCAGGCTTGCCACAGAGATCCTTAAATGATTTTATTTTACTGACTTTCATATACGTAATAATTAGTAGGATAGGCAAAAGCAAGCGTTTCTATATTATGATTGCATTTTGGCTAATAGAAGTTGAACGACAGGATATACAGAGGTATCATGCAATGTGGTGAAAAAAGAAACATTTAAGCCATTTTTAAGTACACTGGAGGAATAGTGCACTCGGGGCTCAGTGCTGTAAAGTGGGCAGAAGGTACAGATGGTGGCATATTTGTGCCATGTAAATAGGATTTCAAAATTATTATCCTTTGAACTAGCAGCCCAGCTATTTGGAGACATTAGGTAGGAGTGTGGGATATCATTTCATCACTTCTTTGATGGCTAGTTATTTGGAAGTTCAAAGAAAATTCTCTTCTGTTTATCTGCACCCGTCAAGGAAAAACAAGCCGGGCAATGCATCAGGGGAGAAGCCGACTTCCATGAGAGCATCTGACTCTGAAAACAATAGAGACATGTCTGCACTCAACATCTATCAAAAATGTAAGAGCTCACATGGGACATTTGTGGACATCAAGACAGAACATCTAAACCTATAGACTGCTGTTTTATCATGTATGTGGATAATTTTGTATAAGAATCACATTATACTTGCCCTGGAGTGAGACAAGAACGCTTCTCTCTGGAGTCGCGCCGCAGTGGCGGTGTGATATTTCCATTGTATTCCATGGGGCCATAGAATACAATGGAGAGATCGCGCCGCTGCTGCAGTGCGACTCTAGACTGAAGGAGCTTGGGGGTAGGAAGCTGAGGACGGGGCTTGCCACCACTGGGGCTGCCGGAGCAGTGCTCCGGCGCACTCCGGCCCCAAACGACCCCTGCTTAAGACATTTTTTATCCTAGAAGCTCCCCACAACTTCAACTAATATGATGAAAGAATTTCTCTTGTTTGTGGCTCATTGCTACAGAAACGTGTGCCTGTGTTTGGAGAACCTGGAAATAACTGAGCTGCCATCCCCTATCGGACAAAACATAAGATAATTCTTAAACAGAATGAAACAACAATTTATAGCAGGAAATTACTTTTCATGCTGCCAATGGAAGACACATTGCTTAAAGAAATGAGATTGATATATCTAACAAGGATGAAATATGGAACATGCCATTTTTGTAAATGACAGATATGTGTCAGTAGAAACACCAATATGTAATTGTGCAAAAAGTGTACCATGTCCAGTGCTACTGCTTATGCAATGATCCATTGGTTAACAGAGCACTGCTTATTTGGAGATGAACTCCACTAGCACTGAGTGGTCTGGGACCAACGTATCTATGGGACTGCCTCCTCCAGTACACCCCTGGGAGAGCATTACACTCTTCACACAACCACTTGTTGGTGGTCCCCAGCCCTGGAGACATCTGTCTGTTCTCAGTCAGGGACAGGACCTTCTCAGCCCTGGCCCCGACCTTAGTGGAACTCTCTGCCAAACAACATCAGGGCCCTGCAGGATCTTGTGCAGTTCCACATGGCCTGTACGGCAAAGATGTTCCGCCAGGTGTTTGGTTGAGGACAGCGATAGCCTATATCATGGCTGGCACCCTTCCTGGAACCCTAGCCTCTGAAGGGCCTACTCCTCCCCCCGCCCCATACCCATGAAGCACCCACAGGCCAGAACCTGGAGGGAACCACAACATTTTGCCACTTGATTTTAATTAAGGAATTATATGTTCTGATGGTGGTTTGATGGTGGTTTTTTTTTAATCTATACATCACCTAGAACTCCATAGTCATGGGGATTAAGTGATTCAAAAATGCAAATAAATAAATAAATACATTTTGTTGAATACAAGCCATTTTTTTTTGTTGCTCCTTCCACTGATCTGAGCAGTTTGTTCTGATGTTTTTCAGAGTTCTCAATGGCAGAAACAGAAGGATGATGGAATTAATGCTGATGGCAGAGCTGGCGAGACTGCTGCTGTGTTTTCTTTGGTGATATACCCTTAACTCTTTGCAAGTGCCTGGTGCATACTTGTCCTTTCTAGGATGGAGGGGGCACTACTCAGTGGTAGAATATCTGCTTTGCATGCAGATAGCTCTGTCAAGAACTTTGCTTCACTCAAAATGGAGTCTACTTTAAAAGTTTGGTTCAATCTGGCTGCAGCCTGCTCTTGTTAAAAATGTTGTCTTTAAGTTTCCTTAGTTCACACAGTCATGCTGGAGAAGAGTGTCTATCTCTGCATTTGCAAGATAAGATGTTCTCTGTGTCCCTGACTTGTTAACATTCCAAAGCAATTAAGTCCTGTGGGAAGGCCTGGTGCTGTGAAACTGCAGATCACATCACCTGCTCTTTTGACATGACCAGAGACCAATCAGAAACCAATGATATCACTCTTTTCTTGATTGGCCTCCTTGGATTTGGAAGACATTGCCTGAACCCTGGTTGATGTGCAGGCCTAGCAACCATTCTGTGGTTCAGACAATACATAAGTTACCTTAACTCCTATTCAGGGAGCATGATGGTGTTGCATGTGAAGCTGACATGTAACTCTGCCTTGCTCACCTTTCAGCCATCTTGGAAGCTCTGATTGCTGAAGACAACCAGCCTGGCTTTTTGACTCTGGAGGCAGAGTACATTTGGACTGAGAACTGAACGGGAAACACCTTGCTTTTGAGAACCACAGTTCTATAAGTGTTTTGCTAGTGTGTTAATCTTTAGCTTTCTTGTTTTATTTCTCACAATATTATCCTATTTGCACTTTTTATTAATATACTCTGGACTTAAATAAATATATATTTTATTCACCAACTCTGGTTTTTGTCTCTACTGCTGCAATAAGTCATCTGGTGCCTGAGACTGTCAGTAACTACCTTTAGAATAACCTGTGGATCTCCTGCTGTGAGCCAACTTCTCAGGGAGGATTCCCTAGTTGAGCCCAGTAAGGTCTAGAGTCGGTCCTTTGGCTCTGGACTGGAGGGACATAAAAGGACTGGTGGTAGCACTACCTGGTTTAAGGTAAAACAGGTGTCTTTAACTCCATTGTAATTGTAGCTAGCCAGCCTCTTGGCAAAGAGAACTCCTAGCTTGGGTTGGGCAGGCAGACTTTGACAAGCTCCAGGTTCAGTCCCTGGCATCTCCAGTTTAAAATGGACCAAGCACTAAATGCCGTGGAAGACTTTTACCTGAGTCCTTTGAGAGCTGCTGCTACTCAGAGTAGACCATTGTCTGACTCAGTAGGACATAACTTCATTTGTTCACCAGGTGCATTCAAAAAGGGACTTCCAACGGCTCCAAATGATCAACAAAGGACCATGGTCTGCTCCATTGTCTTTTGGGCATGGCTCCAGTGCATGGGTCCTTGGGTGCAGAAGATCTCCTTCAGTGTTTTTTGAGCTTCTTCAATGTTTTGAAAGAACTATACAGAATACTCACAGTTCACTACCCATGTTACACATCTGATGAAGTGGGCTCTTTCCGAACAAAGCTATCATTGCCATAAACATGGTGTTAGTCTTTGTGGTGTCACTAGAGATATTGTTATCTTTACCACCTGTGTTTTGCACCTTCAGCCCCCTAGAATTCATCTAAGGAGTCCCTTCTGGTTTGGGGAATGGGTTTATTTACACAGCACTCACCTGGAGGTTATCGATCTAACCTGCAATATTTAGTTCATTTGCAGTATGTTTTATTTCATTCTAATTCATGCAAGAGCAATTAATAGATAAACTATTTCCTCCTTTTCATGTTTCAGCAGCAACTGTTTCTTTAAACTGGAGTAACATTAAGTTTATTTCTTCGGGTCTTTTAAAAAGTAGCAATAAATAAATTGCAGGGTACATGTGATGAGAATGAAAGAATCATAATGCTCAGTGATTAGATATTTAATCCCTTGTCTCATTCTTCTTCTTGGATGTGATTATCCAATAGATTATACTAAATCTACAATTATTACTTCAGTATATACAACAGAAGTCCTTGGGGAAGGGAGTTATCAACACATGATACTAAGATTCAAACAAGCTGTCGGTTTGGCTTAACACAATTCATCTAAAATGTACTAAAAGCCTTATTTGTTCCTGCCCTTTTCTACTCTGTATTTTCCCATAAGTCTCAAAGCTTTATTCCCATTCAATAAAAAAGCCTCTACAAAATTATAGTTCTACAAATAAGAAATCAGGGGGCAGGGTAGGAGGAGAAACAGTTCTACAGCTTGCTTGAAGCAAGCACATGTATTCATAGAATCATAGAGTTGGAAGGGGCCATACAGGCCATCTAGTCCAACCCCTGCTCAGTGCAGGATCAGCCTAGAGCAGAGGTATTGAACTCATTAGTTATGAGGGCCCGATCTAAAATGTAATGCCAGGTAGTGGAGATATAAACTATAAAGGACACAAACACAATTAAAGATTTTTTAAAACTTGAAATAAAACATGCTGGCAATATTTTGTCTACTTAACAGTCTCTGATAACTGACACCTCTTGCTTGAATTATTGAATCAAAATGTCTGTGCTGTAGCAGTCTTGAGTATGCTGTTCAGGTATGTATTTATAAGCTGCAAGCCTGCTTTTGATTTATTGGCATGCATTACAGAAATCTCATGCTCAGTATTCTGAGCCTAGGACCTAGGGGAAAATATGAAATGGCTGGACATTGCAAACTTTTGTACATAAATTGCTTCATGTGCTGGGCATCCTGACACAGACTGAGGGCTATGTGTTTGTCTACAAAACTATAGTCTTCCCCAGAGAAATAAGTACTACTCCTATGAGGCAGTGCAAGAACAGAGAGACAGCAATGTATAGTGGTCAGTATTACCCTACTATCTGGGAAGTCTAGGTTCAAAATCCCCAGTCTGGGTGAACTTGGTCTAGACACACACTGTCATCCTAATCCACCTCACTGGTTTGTTATTATTCTTTATCTAAATAGTTCACATTGCTTTTCTGTTGAGAAAGATTGGATCATGAGGGCATGAATATGGTGAAAAGAGGAGGGGAACCAGGCCCATAGCTACAGTGGGGCATTTGGGGGGTGGCCCCCCGACTTACTTTAAAGGCCCCCCCAACGTCCTTTAAATACCCTGGCTGAACTCCCCCTGCACCACCGCGGCGACTGCGCCACCTCTCCTTGCCTTCCTCATCCAGGAACAGCTGCTGTGGCTGCGGGGGGTGGGTGGGCATGTGCTGGGGCCGGGGCACTGGGATGTTGCGGGTTACCAAGGCCCATGATGGGGGCAGTTCCTTTCCGTCTTCCTCAGTCGAAACGCGCAAGCCAGCAGCAGCGTTGGAGAGGAGGAGGAGGACCCTGGGTGGGCCACGGCAGGCAGGCGGCTGCCCGGGGGTTGGACAACGCATGGAAGGCCGGGGGGGGGGGAGCCAAGGGCCAAAAAACAAGCCGCTCGCCTGCCCATGCCTGTAGTGGCTGGGAGGCAGGAGGAGAGAGTGGCGAGACCCCACCGGGAGGGCAGGTCTCATAGACTGACCAGGAGGGTTGCCTCCATGGTAAGGCTGCAGCCGGGGGTGGGTGGGTGGGTGGGAACTTGGTGCACTGGCCAGCCTTTTCCCGTGCACCCTGCTTTTCTGGTGCATCCAGGACTCAGCAGAAGGCATTCTGTGGTGATGTTGGCAGGCAAGCAGTTGTAATATGTATCATCCAGGAACCGCTTCACAAGTGTCTCCTCCTCCCCACCATTCTTGTGCATAGATGCCTAGCCCCACACATGCGTTCTCTCTTTCAGATGGGCTGCGTCTCTCTCCCATGCCCAAGCAGAGCTGGCATTCCTTCCCATTGCTTCGCTAGCTCAACCTCAGCAGGCAACCTCTCCTCTCCCAAGGTCTCTGCACAGCAGTTCCCAGGCCCGCCCTCTTCCGCAGCTCCTTACTTCAGCCCAGTATGTATGTGCAGCAGCCTGGAGGGGGGGCAGCACTTCTTTGTCCTGCTGGAGCCTGGCACATCTTTCTCTCCAGCCACCACATGGGAGGACTGGCTGGGGCGATTTGTGTCTCTCCCATGCGATTGAAACAGCTGAGCAAAGCAAGGCAGGAGGAACGGGAGGAGCCTCAACACATAGAGGGGAAGGAAAGCTTGCCTTTGTCTCCTATGTGATTGAGGCAGCCTGGCCAGAAAGCAACCTCTGGCTTGTTGCCTCACTCGCCCTGGGAGGAGGAGGGGGAGGAGCCTCAGCCAGTGCAGGGGACAGAGGCCAGTGGGGAGGGCGGGGTATAAATTGAACAAATAAATAAATAAATGTCTCTCCTGTGCGATTGAGAATGTCTGGCAAAGCTAGCTGAGATGCAGCAGGAGAACTGGAGAAAGAAGCAGGAGACAGCCAGTTCCTTGCAGGCTGGGTATCAGCCCTCTGAGGGCCTGATCCAGCCTGCAGGCCACATGTTTGACACCCCTGGCCTAGAGCATCCCTGACATTTGTCCAGTGAGGGGGAGCTCACCATCACCCTAGGCAGCTGATTCCACCTTCCCACCCTTAGTTTAAACCCAATATTGTGAGTCCTATCCTCTGCTGCCAATAGAAACAGCTCCCTGCCATCCTCTAAGTGACAGCCCTTCGAATACTTCGAGAGAGCAATCATGTCCCCCCGCCCCGAACCTCCTTTTCTCCAGACTAAACATCCTCAAGTCCCCCAGCCTTTCCTCATAGGGCTTGGTCTACAATTTGCACAATTTGTCAGGTTGCAGAATATTTGAGTGCAGTTTTCCAAATGCCTTAATTATAGAATATCCATTCATCCTGAATTCCTGCTTATCTACCCCATTTTGCCAGCTTAAACTGAGACCTTAGAAGCTAGCCATAACTTCCCATCTTCATTTTCAGTTAGATAATAAAAAATATTTCTCAGTAGCAGGATCAAGGTTTCTCTCTCTCTGGGGCTCTGGTAACTAAGAAGAATGGATCCATTTTGCTTTACTTACCAGTTAAGATGAAGGGTTCAAATAAACTAGATAAAGACCGCACATCTCAGTTAGCCATAACTTCCTATTTTCCATTTTCAATTAGAGAATAAAAAATTATTTCTCAGTAGCAGGATCAAGGTCTCTCTCTGGGGCTCTGGTAACTAAGAAGAATGGATCCATTTTGCTTCACTTAACAGTTGAGATAAGGGACTCAAATAAGCTAGATGCTCAGACCACCCATCTCATCCCATCCATAAAATGCAAACTGAAGAGTCATATGCCTCATTTTGCTTTGGGGCCATGCAAGATGGGAGAAGGGCTTTAACCTTTTAATCTCCATTTGGGTACACTATTTGAAATTACCTCACACTGCTATTAGCATCTTAAAGGAGAAATTATGTGTAAACAGCGAAACTGAAAAGACATTAAGGGGCTGAGTCCGTTCTCACTTCCCTGCATGGTTGTGACACAAATTAGGGCCACAATTTGTACTTTATAGTTTTAGCTGTTGATCTCAGAGATGCAAGCAGACTCGTTTACTTTCACTGGTCATGTTCCAGCACTGCTATGTATATGTGCACTTTTTGTCAGAATATGCACAACTTTTTAAATGTTTCTTCAGTTTTACTTTCATTAGCTCTGACGTTGAAACTCATCAAGATTTTAAAAACATTTGATATGTGCTTGGATCTGATACACATTCACCTTGTGATAAAATCTACTATATTAAAGTAACTGATGAAAGTTATGGTCTAGCTGTTGGGGCTACGGTATTCAAACGATGAAGTTGACCTCCTTACAGCAGATAGTTGGTAGAAGAAGTCTGTGAACTATTTTTATAGGCAGTGGCCACCATAACCTTCCCATGGGAAGGGATAAGACAAGTTGACATACTAAGTGGAACTGGCGATGTGCAGGTTTGAAAAAATATCCTTCAGATCTGATATCCTTCAGAACAGATATCCTTCAGATAACTGGGTCCCAGGACATGTAGATGTTAGCCTGATTGCTCTGAGTTATTATCAATATTGGGGAATATGAATTATTATAAAATAGCAATAGGCAATAAGGGAACAAGCACCTTTATATACAGGAATCCCACTTCTTCCCAGCTCACCAGGAATAGACTCAAAGGCAGGCTTCAGTATAAAATGATTTCCTTTATTGAAGATGTATCACAAGCATACAATATCACAAACACACTCACAATTATACAGTTCTAAGAAAATTAGATAGAAGAGGATAGCACTTTCGCATTAGCAGGATGTTTCGTTGAGGGGTAATACTGTTACTTGTCCACAACGGGATGGAGCAATCCTTAGGAAAAAATGAGGGAGACTATAGGGAAATGGGGTCGTGTCTTGAACCATCGAAAGACTCTTGGGTAGCTAATCCAGAGTAAGCAAGATAGGCAGGGTTTAGGTGCAGAGAGAGAGAGAGACACCACATGACTGGGTGCCTCCTTTTATGAGGGGGGCTTGGGGGGTTGGGCCAGGCTGGCCACATCCCCTAGGCACATGTCTCTTGGGGTTGGCCTAAGCTGTTCACATGTCTTGGCCCACCTCCTACTAGTCCATCCCAAAAACTTGCTATTGGAGCAGGGTTTAGGGGGAGGGGATTAAGGGAGTGGACAATACTGAGATCTAGTAACTTTGGGGTGAACAGTAGCACCTGAAGGGATTATGACTTATGCGGCCAGAGTCTTGTCATTAAGATTCCGTGATTGTCTTCTGTCTGTCACCTTTCAGCTAGGTGAGGTTTTGTGGGGGAGGGGAATGCTGCCCGCATGTGCTGGAAGACACTTCTCATGGCATTTGGATTTCTTTGTCTCTGGTCTTCTGTCTGGGTTTACAGTGCTTCACGTGGCTAGGGAGCTGGTCCATCTTATAGCAGGCAAGAGGGAAGGTCACTTCCAGGAACCATTGGCACAACATCTCACAGGAAAGCTTTCTGCTTCTGGGCGCCTTGCGAGGCAACATAGGGTTTAAAAGAGGGTTTTTTTTTTGCAGTTGTCCTCTGGAACAACCTTCCTGATGCATTCAGATAGCCATCTTCCCTAGAGGCCTTCAAGCCATCTTGTAAAGCAATGTTACTTAGAAGGGTTATTTGTGGAGTTTAAGACATAGTGATTGGGTCGGAATGTCAGGCCTGTTTCGTATAATTTTGTTTTGTTTCATGTATGCAGTTTGTTTTTAAATTGGATGGGTTATGTTGTTACACTATTATTCAGTGTTACATGATATGCCCTTTGTGCTGTATGTCCTGACTTACCAGGGATGGGAGCAAACAAGGGAGGCCTGTATTGCTGGTCCTGAGCCAGCCACATGGAGCTTGTGCTTCTGGGAGGGCGGGGCCCTGGAGGCAGCCCAAAGCCAGCCAGTTGGATCGTTCCAAGCTGGGCTGGGGGAGGTGGAGCTCCAGGCTTTCTCTCCATCCCTATTTAAGTGGGCTGCTGCCTGGGCCTCTCCTGCAGTTGGTTCTGGCTCTCCCTCCCACCCTCCTTTGTCCTTGCATGTCGCAGACCTGTGTTCCAGTTTACTTGGATCCCTGTGTCACTGCAGTTTTGTCACAGCTTGGTTGGGTGGTTTGAGTACTGGAATGGATCCTTGGTGGGCTGTGCTTGCATGCCCAACTCCCCCACTTTGGGGATGCCCTTAAGGGGTCTTGGAGGTGAACCTATTCACCAGCATGCCCAGCTTGGGGCTGCCAGATGGCTCTCACCACCAGGTGGCAAAGGAACCACACAGTGCCTAACACCCACATGGAACGTGGGGGTTGCCGCGCCACAGTTTCCTCCCCAGCAGGCAGGCTGGGGGAACAGGTATATCAGGTGGCAGGTGGGTCACCATATACAGGACCCACCTCCATGCTACAACAATGCTCCTGCTGTTGTATTTAATAAAAGCTGTGACACATCCCCCCCCCACAAATATGATTGTGTTTCATGGTTCTTCTTCCCTCACCTTTGCTCCCTCCCTTGCCCCCGGGTCCACAAAGTTAGGATAGGAACAGTTACATAATCAAACAAACAGGTTTGCCCAAAGCAGCTGCTTCATGTGCTTTCAATTCATTTTTGTGGGGACTGTCAGCCATCATCTTTTGGTGAGCATTGTTTGCTGTGTAAACTAATCCTAAGAATTCATATGCTAGTAATGCTTCCCAAGTTTATTTCACCACAATGATTCACAACTGGCTCTTTTCTAAAGTTCCACTTTGCTTTCTTGCATACATTCTGCATGCCATGTGTGTCTTTGGAATAATTTGTCTCTCTGATTACTGATTTATTATTAGAGAGTCAATCTGATGTCATCTGCCTGAGTGTTATTGTTGACGCATTAGACAACTAATGCAGTTCGAGTCGTCTATATGAGATATGCAAGAATGATGCATTTTAGAAATAAAGGAAACTATCACCACAAAGGGGGGAAATGTAAAAATGATAGCTGTGTTAGTTCATTCGTATCTTCAAGTCCTAACTCCTTCAGATAATAGCGCCATTTATTTCTCTCTCTCTGACAGCCTGATGGAAACACTGCTTATTGAGCTTTTCAAAATCTCTCACATTTTAGACATGTCTGAAGATCCAATCTCCTCCCAGCTTCCTGCCAGCCTCACACCACCCCTTTTCGCAACAAATGTAAGCATTGTATTGAAGTCAGAGGGCGTGGTCTTTTTCTCCCTTCCCTTTCTCTTTGAAGCCAGGATCCCATTAAGCTGCTTTTAGAGTTAGGTTGTTATAAAGAAACCTGTCATGTTTGTCTTAGTCATGCCCTTGCTTTTTTCCTGTCTTTGCTATTCTCGGTGGCAGAGCACATACTTTGCCTGAAGAAGGTCCCAGGTTCAGTTACTAGCATCTCTTTGTTAAGGACCTCAGCAGGGCTGGCAGAAACCTCTGGAAGAGATCCTAGAAATTGCTGCCAGCCAGTCTGAAATAAACGAACCACTGCTCTGACTCAGTATGAAGGAGCTTTATAGCTTTTTATATATGTTTCTCCAAAAATATCATCATCATGGATGACTCATCTCTTGAGATAGGTCCAGTTCTGACACAATTTAGCTCTATAGGTTGACACTTGGAATACGTCCCAAATATGAGTCCACATGGAAAAGTTTTGATGGAATGGGTCATTTGTGCATGGCAGTCTCTCCAGACCCTTGGGTTTACTGGTTTCTGCTCTGCCTCCAGCTCCTACAGCCACCTGCATCATCAGCAAGTGGTTCCATTGTGGTCTTTGGCTCTGGCCGATGTCTCCACAGCTTCTCTATACCCACTTCTGCTCCTTTCCATAGTACTGAAGTTCTTTGTCACAAGTTGGCCTTCGACTTCAAGCACTGGCTGCCTCTTTTGATGAATCCTTTAACAGTGCTCTATGTTTTGCTTGGTTCTCATGCTTGCTTGTCTTTTGGGATCAAGGCTCCCTCTGAGCTGTGGAGTCTTGTGAGTAAAAACTCTGCTTTGTGAGCTACTGTCATTAAAGTTGTGAGTGAGCGATTTGGCTACTGCATAAATTAGTTTGATCTGGAGCCATCCTTCCTGAGCGAAGACAAAAATGTGTAAGCCAGAGGCTAAAATACTGTGATCTAGCTCACACTAACTCAGCTTAGAGGGAACACTGTTTGGGATCCAGACCTCACCCGGAATTCGTGGGCCTTATTTTTTCAAGTAATTGCTACCTCCTAATCCACATGGACCAATTTATTATTTCAAAGCTATATCATTTTGCACTTACCAGCACTGACATTCTTTCCCCCAAATTATCTGGCTACTCTTCCAGCACTTGTGTGATCCCTCCATAAATTTGTGGTATGCAGGGCTTTTTTTTCTGGCAGAACGCGCTGGAACAGGGTTCTGGAACCTCTTCATGGAAACAAAAATCTCAAAAAACATTTAAAAGTCCATGAGGGGTACCGGGGGAGCATGATATCACTTGTGACACCATTAAAAAATTAAAATTAAATTTAAAAATTAAGACTTAGACAAGGGCAAGCAAGGAAGCAGCCAGACAGCACAGGGGACTTGTTGCTCTTGCCAAGGGCGAGGCACGGGCTGTGAGCCCAGGGAGAGTCTGGGGCAGGTTCAGGCGGGAGAGAGAAAATCAACTTCAGCCTATCCGATGGAGGCCTACCCTCTGGCACCAGCGCGCCCCGACTGCTGCCCCACACACTGACTCCAGGCAAGCATGGCTTGGATCGCAGCCCCAGCGGGCCTGAGCCAAAGCTACTCAGCCGTGCCCCCCAGCTGGCTCCTCTTCTGCGCTGAGGCCTGCATGGCTTTGGCAGGGTGCTTCTTGTGTGCTCCTTGGCTGGCTCCCTTGCTGCACCCCAGTGCAGTGGGGGTGGAACCTGGGCCACCCCTTGCCAGCTCTGCCTGGAGGAGAAGCTCCACCAGGTCAGTCAACCAGACTGCCGCCACCATTTTTACCTTCTGAGTTCTGGATTCTCATGGCCTTTGCTGCTCCCTCTTAGTGATGGGCTTCTTCAGATGAGGAACTGGGCTGTCACCCACCGATAAGAACATAAGAACATAAGAGACGCCAATGTTGGATCAGGCCAAAGGCCCATCCAGTCCAACACTCTGTGTCACACAGTGGCCAGAAATACCAGTGCCATCAGGAGGTCCACCAGTGGGGCCAGGACATTAGAAGCCCTCCCACTGTTGACCCCCCCCAAGCTCTCCCCAGTTGTATTCTATGATCAACTTAAAATTCTTCTTCAGAAAAGACTGCCTTCAAAAGAAGACACAGAATTGTTAAGGTGTGGAAGAGTTCTGGATTCTAAGAATTGGCCAGCAAACTCAAAGGACAACATTCTCTATGGGGAAGAAGAAATAGGCACATTGGCAAGAAGATTTCAGCTCAATGAAAGAGAAGCCATTCAGGCCTTCAGAGAACATCTAACATTCAGAGAAGAAATGCCCAAGGCACTGTCTCAGATTCAGTGCACTCTCAATACAATAGCTATTCCCTCCAGTGACTGTGAATGGGGATTTTCTCAGATGAACCTGATTGTCACACCAGAAAGGTCCTCCTTGTCAGTCAAAACCATAACATCTTTATTGTTTATAAAAATTGATGGACCTCCCTTAACAGACTTTGATCCAACTAAATATATTAAAACATGGTTGCTCCAAGGTCATCATTCAGTGTTATGGAAACAAAAACCAAGACCTGAAAAGGAACTGAGGAAGTTGGTGACATGTCTAAAGTTTGGAAACTGGTTTAAAGTTGAGGTAGGTCCATAGTGCATGAAAATAATATTGTTTTAAAGAATCCCATCTATCTCTCCTTTTTTTAAATGTGTGTGTGTGTGTGTGTGCACCTGGAACTCATGCTGATCTCTGGTGACTGACCCCTACTGGGGGCCTGGAGGATATTCAGAGTTGGCTGAATAAAGCCTACCCCCTGGTCCTGGACTGCTGGTATTCCAAGGAGGTCTCCCTTCCAAGTACTTGCCAGAGTTAACCCTGCTTAGCTTCCGAGATCTGATGAGATCGGGCTTGCCTGGGCTATCCAGGTCAGGTCCTTCATTTCCCTCTTGAGAGTTCTGGTACCTCCTTTTCTAGAAAAGAAGCCCTGGTGGTATGCTCTATCTTGATAAATCAAACTATGGCCGAGTTCAGAGTTTGCCCCAATATAGGCACGTGCCAGAAACATTTCACAAATGGATTAAAGGGCCGGTTCACACAGGCACAGCTGTCCGGCGTTCCCCAGCCGTACTCAACCCATCTTGTAACGCTTCCCTCCTGAGTTTAAAAAATACCAGGTGAAAGTGGTAGCAAACCCTGGAGAGCACATTCATCCCGCTTCCCAGAAGTGTGAATGCCGAAAGCCAAAATTTCTTATGCGCTTAAGCGTATATTGCCGGATTACCAAAAAGAAAGCCATGCCTGGAGCGGGCCAACAGTGTGAACGCTCCCTTGTGCTTCTTCCCTGGTATACTCCCGCATCAGTCGGTGCAGTGTGATCGGGAAAACCCGGAACAGTTTGTGCCGGATCTTTTTGCCACGACTCCCTCACGCTTCAAACTGCCAGTCTGTCCTTGGCCTATAATTTGTATCAAGAAGACAGCATAGGGTGGATGGAAAGGCCACAACTTTCTTTCTCCATCTACAAACAAATACCTGGAGCATTTTTCTTGTCATGTACAGCAGGAGTTACAAAATTCTGGTTCATGAGACAGCACAGATGTCAAGGCATCGCGATCACCCAGGCTTGCCCATATGGTTAAGCAATGGGAGGTCTCTCAGAGAGAAAGACAATTCATTATTCAAACCATGCAGAACCTCTGATAGAGATGTAACAATGTCTTTGTGGATTTACTTTGTGAAGTAAATTATGTATATGCGGAATGCCATCATGCAGTAAGTTCTACATAACAAAGTCTTTAAAATTAATCTCTCCTGGTTCAAAATCAAGTCAAACAAAGGAACTGTCTTAAATATTAAAAAGGGATGGGAGCAATCCCTCACAGTAGTTAAAGGTAGGATAGAAAGTCTCCCTTTTTCAAATTGGCCTGCAACTCCTTCATAAGTCTATTGCAGTGCAATTAAAACCACACCGTATAGTGTCAGTGTACTACGTGGTATTTGTGAATGTGTGGATGTGTGTAGATGCAACCATGTGGCTTTCTACAGATGGACTCTTCACCACAAACAATTTTTTGCTAAGTTAACACCTGTAAAATGCAAGGAACCCAGAACCTGTGATCTTATTGAATGGAGATGTGTGTGGGTTGGGTTGGATGCAAAAGTAATGGTGCAGTCTTCTGCCAGTATATGAACTTTTGCCATGTTGCAAGACATGTGCTCTGCTGGCAGAAAAATCTACTATCAACAGAATGGAAACTTCGGATCATCCCAGCCTAACACAACCAACCCAACACAGTCATATACATTATAGTCTTCCAACTGAAAACTTGCTTAATACATCTGAATTGGGCTCTCTAGCTCACGAAACTTTACGTTTCAATACAGTTGTTATTTATTTGTTTGTTTGTTATTAAAATATTTGTGCCCCACCTTTCCTTTTGGAAGAATAAGATTTAAAGCATGCAAAATACAATAAAACCCCAAAGAATCCCTCTCCTCCTTTAAAAATGCCTTCAGTCTACACCGCATTATAAGACCTAGCAAATAAAGAGGCTTTGCATTGTGTCCTAAACACCCTCTAGAGTCAACACACCTCCTCAGGAAGCTCATTCCATAGGATGGGAGTCACAATGGAAAAAGCATAGGCTTTGGTCTTTTAAGTGGGGGGAACAGCCTGTAGGTGGCGATCTGAGGACTATGCCTGGCACATGGGGACATATGAAGACACAGAATCCTTTAGATATGTGGGTCCTAGGCCATGAAGGGCTTTAAAGTTCATAAACAACACCATGAGTTAGACTCAGAAACAAAATGGCAGTAAAATAGGCAAGCCCATCTGCTAGCCCTACACACTATTTGGCCTGTTAGTCTTGTAGGTGGCACAAGTTTTATTATTTTTCCTGCGGCAGCAGACTAAAATGGCTACTTCTCTGGAATCTGTTACCATCCAATCTGCCTGGAACGTTTCGTGCTCAAGCCCCATTAAGGCGTATGGGAACAGTGGAAGGGCTTATTAATTATGCAGTGCAAAGCGTACATTCATGTCAGTGGCTCTTACTCAACAGATCTTTTGATTTTTTTGTTCCTTTCAGACATCAGAACTAATCCACATTCTGTCCTAGAATATCAGTATGAAAGTAACACAGGAAGATGATCTTCTAATCTATAACACACATATATATATAAAATCTGCTTTTTTTCTGCAGTCCAGCTGTATTTATGGAGTCTATCTTTCCCCACCTTTATTAATTAATGATGAATAACTGAATATATTGAAACATTTCCTGGGACATCACTGTACTGGCAACAAAGTAAGTTTTCCCATAATGAATGCATTCTAATCCTTACCATAAATCTCATTGAATTAATCCCATTTAAATCCCTATTTTAACTGCATATCTCACTGATGCCTGTTTAATATTAGAAGCAGCAAGCAAAACCAGAAACATTCCAAGATCCAACAATTCTGAAGTGAGCACATTATTAGAAAATAGTCTGAGAATTAGTGAAGAAAGTATAAAAAAAAATCATAGTCACTTTTAATTTCAGAATTACTTGACAGTGGAAGGGCTCCATTTTATCATATCTGTTAATTTAGATATTTATACTCTGCTTTCCTCAGTAGTGTAGGGGCCACGGTGACTTAGAGGTTGAGATGCTGAGCTGCAGACCAGAAGGTCGGTAGCTTAACAGTTCGAGACCCTAGTGCTGTGTGATGGAGTGAGCTCCCATCTCTGGCCCCAGCTCCTGCCAACCTAGCAGTTCGAAAGCAAGAAATTGCAAGTAGATAAATAGGTACTGTTTTGGTGGGAAGGTAACAGCGTTCCGTGCACCTCAGCATGTAGTCGTGCCAGCCACATGACCATGGAAACGTCTTCGGACAGCGCTGGCTCTTCGGCTTGGAAATGGAGATGAGCACCGCCCCCTAGAGTCAGATTCGACTAGCTTTCAAGCAAAAGAAAGCTTTACCGTTACCTTTCTCAGCAAGGGAGACCCAAAGAGACTTACAATAGTCTAACAAGAGTCTCCCCTTCTCCATTATCACACCAAGAATCCAGTGAGATAGGTTAGAGACTGATTGGTCCAAGGTCACCTTGAATGTTTCCTTGGCATCATGGGGATTCGAACCTGGGTCTCCCAGATCCTAATGCAACACTGTAACTACTAGCCTGTGCGGGCTAACATGACTTTCAAGATAGCTAACTGTAATTTATGTATGTTTAAGAGTGATGGTTGGGGGCAAACTGCATATCCTCATTCATTGTAAACAAAAATGAGTGTGTTTTGCCCATGCCCACAGCTAAAGACTGGACCATAAAAAACAAAAATTTATAGAGCTACCCTCTGATGTCCAGCGGTTCATGGAGCAGAGTGGGATTCTCAGCACCCTTCAGACACAAATGGGAGGCTAATGCTACCCTCCCCAAAACTGCTGATTTCTACCATTTTTAATGTATGTGTATAAGCACTTGGAAAACTGCCCTACCTCATGCCTGGATTGATTGATTGACTAATCAAATAATTGATATGCCGCCTGTTTGAGGTAGCTTACAAGTACCATAAAATCATAAAAACACCATATGTTGGCCAAAGAACTTTAAATCTTGAATTCCTTTAAAATGGTGATGGTCATCAAAATCATAATAGCATGGGGGGACCATTTGGCACTGCTTCAGATATTATCTTTGTGCTCCAAAACAAGTCCCTGAGCCTGTGTATAGCATCATTTATGAACAATGATTCAAGGGGGGGGAATGATGCGTTGATTCCTTTTGTGCATGTGACTTGAGTCTTCTCCATCCCTGGGTTTACTCTGTTCTCACTGGAGTTCATGCAGGCTCTGATTCAAGATCAATGCCTCAGCTGTTCTAGAGATCAGCAGGTTCCATTTTATTCTAATAATCAATTCAATGAGAGGATTAACTTGCATGAAGTAGAAGTTTCTTAATTTATCTGTGAGTTGATGGCTGACTGATTTACCAACTTGGATTCCCTAACACACCATCTTTAGATATATGGTGAGGAATACAAATTTGCTAGCCCTGTCTGCTTTATAATACAACTGAGTGAAATAATATTACATAGGTATCTTCATAGTGAATAGCTTTTTACGAACAAAAGGCCTACATGTTATTTTCAAATGCTTAACAAAAAAAGAAGCAGTGAATAGAACTCTTGAAGTACCTCAGTAGTATTCTAGGATACAGGACAGTCTACGATTTTGGGATGTGAGGTGAAAAATCCAGACGAACCCCTAGCGAATACTCGTAAATCAAACCACAGAAATTTCCCTTCTTGATGATATCCAGAATATTCTATATGAGGCAGCTCTGTCTAGAAAGAACATAACTGGAGAAGCCCTAAAATTAAAAATTTAACCCCCCCCCTCGGATATGAGCAGAGGCAACCATTTTGCTTATTGCTACTAATGCTGTAGGCTGTGGCTCCAAGTCCAGTTCCTAGGTTTGGAGGGTTCCAGGCAAGGAGTTCCTGGGCCACCTTCCCCATACCATTCTATCAGCTTCCCACAAGCCTTTTGCCTAACAGCATTAGGCAGAGCATGTGGATGGGACCATGGATGACAGGAGGGATCACAAACAGGTTGGCAGTTAAAGGGGCTTCATGGACTGTTATTTACCATGTGATGTTATTTACTACATGCTGTTACTTACATTTAGCTGCTTCAGCAACTCTTAATGTTTGTGTATAGTAAGGCTTCATCACTTCTGGTGGGTTTTTATATCCCGTTAAATGAAGAGGGGTGGACTGAGGGGGTCTGAAGACAGATTTCAGTGTGAGTTTTCATCCAAGGGCTGCATCATTCCTTGGGCCAGTCACACACTCTCAGCTTTACCTATCTCAGAGGGTTGTTGTGAGGGTAAAATGGAGAGAGAGAGAATGTTGTAAACCATTTTGAGCCTCATAAGAACATAAGAAAAGCCAATGTTGGATCAGGCCACTGGCCCGTCCAGCAATGTCACACAGTGGCCAAAAATACCAGGTGCCATCAGGAGGTCCACCAGTGGGGTCAGGACACTAGAAGCCCTCCCACTGTTGCCCCCCCCCCAAGCACCAAGAATACAGAGCATCAATTGCCCCAGACTGAGAGTTCCTATCTATACCATGTGCCTAATAGCCACTGATGGATCTCTGATCCATATGTTTATCTAATTCCCTCTTGAAGCTGTCCATGCTTGTAGCCGCCGCCACCTCCTGTGGCAGTGAATTCCATGTCTTAATCACTCTTTGGGTGAAGAAGTACTTCCTTTTATCTGTTCTAACCTGACTGTTCAGCAATTTCATTGAGTGCCCCACCAGTTCTTGTATTGAGGAGCACAGTGGGCACCCTTTATGAGTTGGCAGAGGTCATTTCAGATGTGGTACTGAAGACTCCTAGAGGTATAGATGGGCTTTCTCAAGAGCACGTTTTGATGCATTCCCATCTGCAGTCCTACAGGGCAGATTTTCTCAACAGCCTGTGCAGCAACGATGTTCTTGTTCAAGCGATGCAGTTGAATCAATTACACATCTACTCTTACACTGTGAATATTACCAAGAAGAAAGACTTCAGATACTTATTCCTCTACTTTCTAGATTTCAGCCATTACAATATTATGTTTATTTTAACCCTGAAACTCTTCAGATATACCTCTCAGAAGACAGTAAAAAACCTGTATCTTATGCGGTGGCAAGGTTTTGTGCACTGGCTCTTAGAAAGCAGAACCATTTGTCTAAGAAAACGCTAAAGGCTGAAGTATGAGTTTTACTTGTGCTGTGATTTTAAACTATATGTATTAGTTGTCAAAGTTGTATTTTAACCTTGCTGGTCTCGACCGTAATAAATTTAAATTTGACTCCTAGAATGATCATTCTGGAGGATTTCAACATCCATGCCAAAGATCCCTCACCAAGACCAGCCCAGGACTTTATAGTCTCTTTGACTGCCTTGGGTTTTCATCAAATTGTGATGGGCCAAACACATGAAAGAGATCACATACTGGATTTAATTTTTTGCCCAGAACAACTGAGAGAAGGCCTGGTTTCAGAGTTAGAGAGGCTGCGGTCACACGGAGCATTAGCCACGCTACAGAGACGGAAGATAGGCGGATTTTCTGGGCGCGATCAAACTGCAACATCTGGGAAGCTTAGAGCTCCCGTGGCTAACCTGAGGCTTCCCGCCGAAGATGCGCCGTAAAAAACTAGTACCTCCGAGGTACTAGTTTCCGGAAACCACGGGGCAAGGGCAGGCGTCTGATCACGTTTCCAGTGGAAGCTTGTGGCATCCGGCGCCTGCCCATGTCCCGTCGTGAAAAGGGCTTTTTTCCCAAGTCTCCACGGGATGCGCACAAGCACCGAACGGCGCATGCGCACACTTCAGTTAAAAAATCACAACCCCCACCACACCACTTTTTTGCTGCGCCGCAGGATTGACATTTGATCGGCACCTCCCCCTGAACCACGGGACGTCGGCAGAACGTTTGATCCGGTGGTCGCACGTTAGTTTGCTCCGGGGCAAACAGCCACGCTTCCCCCCTGCATTTTCCGGCCCGTGTGACCGGGGCCTATTTTCCCTTTCCCTCCTTCTGGCAGTCCCCATATCCTCTCCCCTTTGCCTGCTTCCACCTCTCCTCACCCACAAATCAATCAACCTTTTATCTGCTCCCCATTCTCAGCTATATTTTTTACTTATTTACCTCAAATATATCCCATTTTTCTTCCCAGTGGGGACCTAAAGCCGCTTCTATAATTCTATTACCTTGTTTCTTCACAGCAACCCTGTGAGGTAGGTTAGACAGAGAGACAAATTCTATCTCCCATGCTTTTCAGTCTCTATATAAGCCCTTAGGACCAATCAGTCATAGCTTTGGGGTTAGTTGTTATACAGATGATATCCAGCTCTAAACATCTTTATCCAAGTCTCCTGGTGATGTGATAGAGGTCCTAATAAATCGCTGCCTGGCTGCTGTGGTAAGTTGGCTAAGAGAAAACAAACTGAAACTAAACAATGAAAAGACAGGGGTAGGCTGCTAACACAAAGACTAAATAATCTACTTCCAATGCACTTTTGAATTGGATTTTGCCAGTCCACACAGTAAAATCCAACTGGAAAGTGCATTGAAAGTGGATTCTTTTGTGTGTGTGTTTGCAACTGTGTTTTTGGTTGGGGGGGTGGAGATCTTGGAGGACATTGTGCTCCCCACTTTTGATGGAGTTCAGCTGACCCTTGCTGACTTGGTTAAGAGCCTTGGGGTTATACTGGACCCAGTGTTATTGCTGGAGAAACAAGTTAATGCAGCTGCGAGAAAGGCTTTCCCCCAACTCAGCCTAGCCTGTAAGATGGCCTCTTACATCGATAAAATTGATCTGGCCACCTGGATCCACACCACGGTGACATCCAGACTAGACTACTGTAATGCATTGTACATTGGTCTTCCCTCAAAATCAATTCAGAAACTCCATTTGGTGCAGAATGCCACAGCTTGGCTATTTTGGGGAGCTAGATGGAGCATGCATATATTACTCCCATTCTACAGTCACATGCCACTGGCTGTCCATCAGTTACTGGGCTCAATTTAAGGTAATGGCTATTACATATAAGGGCCTTCACGGCCTTGGCCCCTCATATTTGTTAGACTGCCTTTCCCCCTTATACACCGCCAAGACAGCTTCGCTCATCTGAGCAAGGTCTTCTGCAGGTGCCAACCTGCCCTTGGCGGTCTTTAAGCAGGAGCTGGACAAACACTTGTCAGGGACGATCTAGGCTGTTCCTGCATTGAGCAGGGGGTTGGACAAGGTGGCCTGTCTGACCCCTTCCAGCTCTATGATTCTATGATTCAAATGGGCAAAATCAACAAGTGCCCATATATGTGCCTTCTCTTTTGTGCCCCCCACCTTATGGAGTGGCCTGCCTAAGGATGTCAGGAAGGCTGCCGCTCTCCTAGCTTTCCACAAATTATGCAAAACTGAATTATTCAAGAGAACTTTTTTACACAGGCAATAGAGTTGCACAGTACTAAATGATTCACAAAGTTACTACATAAGTTATTAGGGACTGTGGTCTATGCCACTGCGTTTACCTTACTGAAACTAGGATTCTACTATGTGATTTCTGTATCATTTAATGCGTTGCATTTAGTTTACTGAAACTAGGATCCTGCTATATAATTATGTAACACGTCACATTAAGACTGAGGCTTGTGCTTTGCTTCAGTTCTGTTTCCAGATTTCTGATTGGCTCTACAACCCTAATCCTATTGTATTGTTTATTCAATAGCCCATCCTGTCAATTGCACTGGCTCACTCTGTGTAATCTGCTTTAAGTCCAAGTGAGAAAGGCTGACTATAAGTGATGGAAACAAATAACAATAAATAAAAAAACAATAAAATAAATAAAGTAAACAAGGAAGTAGACCCCATTAGGTGGTATTTCACTTTAAATCAGCAGGAAAAAAGGAAATGGGACTTTTTCACATTCTTCATGACTCTGTAACTTGGTCTAAAGTATTTTATGGAATTGGTCCAAAGTAATCAGAGAACAGACAATTTGAAAAGTAGATTGAATTTTGTCTGCCTTAATTTCTTATGTAATTTGGCATCAGTAACAAATAGAATGCACAACACTTGTGAAGTAAAATTCATTTGAAATACTTTTTCTGGTGGGGGGAGACAGAATATGTTTTCATTTTCTATCTCCACCCCAGACACTACTTAATTTATGCTTTCTCCATCCCGTTTCTATGGCAGGTAGCTGACTATCTCCTAGAGCGTATAATTTCCTGCTTCTCTGGAATGCATAATTCATGCTGTTTCTTCTCTGCTGTTTTCTTATTTTATAAGATTAAACATACACACACACAAACACACACAGAGAGAGAAACCCTCAAAAGGCTCAAAGGAAACAATCCTACGTGTGCTTTCTTTCTGTCGCTGAGTCTCCATTATACTGGGAGTGGTACTGAAGACTGGAGTAGCAACATAAATGTCAAATTTATTCACGGGTAGCATTCCTTGTCACCAGCCCAGCACACTGAGATGCTCTAAGTGGCTGCTTCAGAATTGCAGAGAATGTGGTCACATTTCCCCATGATATTGCTAAGTAAGACTTGGGCATACTGGCCATGCTGCGTGCTGCATCACTGTTGATCCTAATGATATCATGAACACAAATGTTGTCCCCATGGCCAGCAGTGGATCTCCTGCAAGAAAGGCCATTTGACACCCTGAAGGCAGTAGGCTCCTTACGCCACCCCGACACCCCGAGGTCTTCCTACGTTTTTGGCTCATATGCGACGTCATAGATTTACAAGATAAAATAATCAAAGCCATTTGTATCTGCCCTGACCTGGATAGCCCAGGCAAGCCCGATCTTGCAACGTCACTTCCAGGTGATGTTGTTGCACTGGGTGACATCACGCAGTGACACTCAGGTTTTTGGGCAAACTCTATGGTTTTGAAGGCAAAAAGCCATAGACTTTTGCCCCAAAACTACAGCATTGCATGTGACGTCGCCGACATGATGATGTCACTTCTGGGCAATGTCATTGCATCGGGGATATCGTGCATGATGTCCCGCCCACCCCAGAATGACCCCAAATCCCCCCACCATAACAACAAGGGGACCTGACAACCCTACTTCCAAGAGCCCCTGGAGGTGAGAAGCAATTTGCTGCAAAGTAATATTCATGGGGAGTTTTTCCTCTAAAGTAAAACAACTAGATGGTAGGATTATGTGAATTTGCTTGTTTCATTGGTCTCATGATATTAATGCTTATTTCCTTGATTTTCTTTTTGGTCTCTCAGCTTCTCATCTGTATTTTGCTAGGGTAATGTAGTTACTCGCTGGTTAAATGCTTTGTCTCCCTTCCTATATTTTCTTGTCTAAAAGATTGACTGTGTGAATCTGGGAGTCATTTAGACAATAGACTGGGTGATTCCAGTCTTGCTTCAGTGCTTTGTGCTCTAATTGTACATGTGTAAGGGAATACTCTGATGTGGCAGGCTTGACACAGGGTAACAATGGCTCCTATTGGTTGCTAGTGCAGTTGGGCCCAACCCTGGTTATATGTTTTCTTTCAAAAAATTTCCCTATGGGCTTCTCCACACTGGGTTTACTGCTGCAGCTTGGCTGCTTAAATGCATCAGGTTTCCCCCTTTCTTACATATAATATCATTGCTTTTGCACTTCCCCCCCATTTTTTTCCCATGTGTTATTTCGGACACCTTTCGTGGTAGTCTGAAGAAGCTAATATGGCGACGCTGCAGGACGTTTGTGCTCACATTCCTGCGGTGAAAAACCGAAAATGATCCTGAACACATCTTTTACAACGAGCTGAGGAAGTGCTAGAAGGTCAGTGGACTTTCTACACAGGGAGAAGGCTACAACATCGCCCCATTTTGTACTTTCTGCCTCAGTCCGATCCCAACTGGCCAAAACACCCTGGCCTGGCCTACCTGCCGTGAGCTTGCTTCTTGCGACCTCGGACAGCCGTGGGAGCCCTGCTGGGGCTGGAGGACTGAGCGGCGGTGCTGGGTCCGACTGGAGAGGCGGCTACTCAGGGAGTGGCAGCTACGCTGGAAGTATAGCTGGAATGGCCCCCTCCTGATGGCAGCCGAGTGTTGGCGATGACAGCTGCAGTGGCAATACCATTGAGCCTGCAGCCGCTGGTGAAGGCACCTGGGATGGGCCCCCTGGTCTGCCAGTGAATGGGTTGGTGCAGCTGCAGCCGTGGACTGCAGACCGATGCCGTTCTGGTGCTGGGAGCGACGAGGAGGAGTGCTGGACGACTGCATTGCTGCAGACCATCGAGCTGGTTGGGAGGAGAAGAGTGAAGGCCAGGGACGTAGCTTGGATCTCTGTCCCTTAGGTTATGGAAGAAGGTTGGGCAGTGGGACCCTGGGGAACTCCAGCCCGCGGTTGGAGAGAGCCGAGGGAGGAGTGCCCCTAGTGGTGGGCCTATGAAAAATCAGTGATCAGGAGACACCTGGGCAAAATTGCTGTCTCCGCACGATCTTCGGGGATGACCAGCAAGAACATGGATCATCGGAGCTTCTGAGACGCAACATGGGAGATCCATGGGGGCAGGGCTCGGAGACGCTGCTTAGGAACTCTGAGGGGCCAAAACAACAGTGGTCCCCTAGTGGTGATTGGGTGAAATACAAGCTGAAGGACACCGGTGACCTCTAGCAGTGGCTGGGTGAATTCTCCACTTGTCGGCAGGGCGGTTGCTTAAGATCTGATGCTGCCTAGCAATAGGGGTGAATGAGTGCTGGTGTTTGTGTGTGGATGATGTCTGGCTATTAGTGAATGAATGCTGGGTGGAAGTGTTGTCTGACTGGGAGTACTGGGGATAGGGTTATTTAATTGTATTAGTCGTCGTTATTTTGTATTGTTATTTCCTAGTTTACCGGTTGAGTTAGAAACATTGTTTTAGCAGCATTCTAGTTTTTAGTAGCAGGGCATTATTAGTGTTAGCCTCTTGGTTCAGGAGTGGTGTGTGGACCATCCTGTCTGCTTTTCGATCTGGCGGACTGAAGTACAATGAAGACGGCCAGGGGGACTTAACTATGTCAGAGCAGCAAATTCCAGTGCTCTTGAGGAGGGGGAAGTTTAGCGGTGGGCCTAAGCATGATATTAAGGGAAGGACGCAAAGACTGCGAATGGCTCGGTGCCCTTCCAGCCTACGGCTCATCCCAAGGTTGGCCGGCAGTGGGGCCAGGATTGATAACCCCCCTCCATCATTGGTGTTGTGCAACACCAGGTTCATTAACAACAAAACCACAACCCTTCGGGACTTTGTGTTGGAACATCAGGTGGACCTGGTGTGCGTGACCGAGACCTGGGTGAGGGAGGGTGAGATGGTAGCTCTCATCCAGCTTCCCCCCCCGGGTTATTCGGTCCTTCATCAATCACGGACTAGGGGGCGGGGGGAGGAGTGGCTATTTTCATTTGGGAGGCTTACTTCTTCAGGGTGCTCCCGTCTGTGGAGATCGCGGGCTTAGAAGAGTGTGTCGGCGTGATGCTGGAGGCTGTGGAGAGTGTGGCAATCTGGCTGCTGTACTGACCACCTAACGCACTGGCCAGTAGCCTGACCACCTAACGCACCGACCAGTAGCCTGCCTGTCCCTGCTGGAAGCCATATCAGGCTGGGTGTTACATTACCCTAGACTGATTGTCCTGGGTGATTTCAACGTCCATGCCGAGTACGCGACCTCCAGCCGGGCTACGAACCTTGCGTCATCCATGGTGGCGTTGGGACCCATTGTCCTGGGTGATTTCAACGTCCATGGCGAGTACACGACCTCCAGCCGGGCTACGGACCTTGCGTCATCCACTGTGGCATTGGGACTCTCGCAGTCTGTATCGGCCCCCACGCATCAGATCAGTCACATGCTCAATTTGATTTTTGTGGTGGAGGTGGTGGATCAGATTTCTGCTGAGGCAGTGCCATGATCTGACCACCTGGCCCTGAAGGCCCATCTGAATGTTCCACCCCAACCTTGTGTAGGTGGTGAGCAGATTTATGCTCGCCTGCGAACCTGTTGCAGTTTCAGATGGCTCTGCGGGATCCGAGGCCCCCCGGTGGGTCATTAGATGAGCTGGTGGAAAAGTGGCAAGTCCGGCTCTCCACAGCCATCGACGAGATCACGCCCAGGCATTGTCTCTGGACTCGACTGAGGCGGGCTCCTTGGTATACCCAGGTGCTGCGACTGATGAAGCGAGAACTGAGATGACTAGAGATATGGTGGCGTTGTGCTCGCGATTATGCCTCTATACCAGCACTAGTCAACACTCACCCTGGAGTATTCCTCTTGGTATCAATAGGACTAACAGGGTAAACAGCTGAGATTGCATCTGCAAGCTCATGCTCAGCCCAATTATTTAGTAAGATTCGGTCCTTGACAGACCTGCCACAGGGCAGGCGAAATGATAGGGAATTGGACATTGGCTGTGAGGCTTTTGCGAGCTATTTTGCAGATAGTCCTGATGCTTCGCCGTGACTTCCCCGCCCCGATTGAGACAGTGGGCGAACTCGAGGCCCCTTGCGAGTCTTCTGGGTTTAGAGTGCTTTAGCCCACTCAGCCTGGATGAAGCTGACAGATTGCTCGTTTCTGTGCGCCCAACCACATGTGACCTTGATTTGTGCCTCTCCTGGCTCATTAAGGTGGGTCATGAGGGGTTTCGAGGTGCTCTGCTGGAGATTGTCAACAAGTCCCTTACTGAGGGATGATTCCCCGGAGCACTCAAGGAGGCGATGGTCCGCCCTCTCCTAAAAAAGCCATCTCTGGACCCGGCCGAATTGGCCATCTATCGGCTGGTGTCCAATTTGCCCTACTTGGGCAAATTGATAGAGAGGGCGGTGGCGACACAGTTACAGGGCTTTCTGGATGACGCTCAGTCCAGCTTTCGCCCGGGTCACGGGACAGAGACTGTTCTGGTTGCCCTGACAGACGATCTCCGAAGGCATCTGGATCGAGGTGGTGTGGTGGCATTGCTGCTGTTAGATCTGTCGGCCGCATTTGATACGTTCGACCATCAGCTGCTGACCCACCACCTTGCCGACGTGGGGATTCAGGGGTTTGCCCTTCAATGGTTTGCCTCTTTTCTCCAAGGTCGGGGACAGAGGGTGGCAATTGGGGATCAGCGCTTCCGGAGGCATCCTCTTGAGTGTGGGGTGCCTCAGGGGGCAGTGCTGTCCCCAATACTATTTAACATCTATATGCGCCCCCTCACCCAGATTGCTCGGAGTTATGGACTGGGGTGTCATCAATATGCAGATGACACCCAGCTCTATCTAATGTTGGGCGGCCAGTCAGACTCCAACCTGGATGACCTTGATTGGGCATTGCAAGCTGTGGCTGGTTGGCTCAGGCTGAGTCAACTGAAGCTAAACTCAGCGAAGACAGAGGTCCTGGGCTTAGGTTGGGTCGGTTCAGGGTCAGGGCTACCTCTCCCAGCCTTCGACGGGGTGCCTTTGGTGCCAGCACCGAGGGTTAGGAGTTTGGGGGTGCTCCTGGACTCCTCTTTAACGATGTAGACCTAGGTAGCAGCCACTGTCAAGTCAGCCTTCTACCATCTGCGGCTGGCATGGCAGTTGGCTCCCTACCTTGACCATGATGACTTGGTCACAGTGATCCACGTGACGGTCACCTCGAGGTTAGACTACTGCAACGCTCTCTACATGGGGCTGCCTTTGTCGCAGATCCGGAAGCTGCAGCTGGTGCAGAATGCAGTAGCCAGGCTTTTGATGGGTCTCTCTAAGCGGGATCACGTCCAGCCTGTCTTGAAGGCGCTGCACTGGCTACCAATAGTGTACCGGGTCCGCTTCAAAGTGCTGGTTCTTACCTATAAAGCCCTACATGGCCAGGGTCCAGTTTACCTAAGGGACCGCCTTTCCCCATATGTTCCCCCGAGGGCACTACGGTCTGGGGCAAAACATCTTTTGGTTGTCCCAGCCCCTAGAGATGTTAAATATGCTTTTTTAGTGGTAGCTCCTATCTGGTGGAATGAGCTCCTTGAGGAGATCAGGGCCCTGCGGGACCTTATGCAGTTCCGCAGGGCCTGCAAGATGGAGCTCTTCCGCCAGGCTTTTGAGTAGGAGCCGCCACCGTCACTGTACCACCGTGTTGCCATTTTGGCGACATGAACTGGCCTTGGGAATGGAGAACGGACAGAGTGAAGACCGATCAAGAAGAGACAGTAGTGCCCTCTGAAATATTGCATTGGAGTCCCTGTCTCAGATGATATTTTGTTGTGAGCACCGATTTTAAATGTTTTACTTGGGTTTTATTGTTATGTATGGCATTTGCCTCTTGTTAGCCGCCCTGAGCCCATGTGGAAGGGCGGGATACAAGTCAAATAAATAAATTAATAAATAAGTACAGGGAAAACTTGGGAATGGGGGGAAAGGGAGAGCAACAACTGGCAAGCAGTACTTTGTGTAAGGGAGAGGAAAACCCGATACAGCTAAGAAGCTAAGCGGCAGCAAAACCCGGTGCAGAAAAGCACCATGCCTGCTTTTCACATTTGACATGATGTACAAGGTAACTATCACTTCAATGTAATTTAAAACAGTAAACAGAATTGTTATCAAAAAAACTAAGTATGGATAATTCTGATGGCTTCCCAAAGGATTTGTTTTAACCTCCTCTGTATACAAACAGTCTTTAAAAAAAAAAATGAACAAGAGATTATGCCTCTATACCAGCACTAGTCAACACTCACCCTGGAGTATTCCTCTTGGTATCAATAGGACTAACAGGGTAAACAGCCACTGAATCATTCCCTGCCTGTCTTCAAATCTCATTCATCCTGTGTAAGGTGCCATCCTCCCAGACCACAGAGTGAAGTCAATGAAACCAGCATTTGGTGAGGCAAACTGTGATTGGAATGATCCTCTAGAAGCTGAATCCTGGTTTCACATGGTTAAAATAAGCCACAGTTTGGTGTTGTGCCATAACCAACCCCAAGAAATGTATTTTGTTGTTGTTGTTGTTTTTCAGTCACACAGTTGAGTCCGACTCTTCGTGACCCCATGGACTACATCACACCAGGCCCTCCTGTCTTCTGTCGAGCTCCGGAGTTGGCCTAATTTCATGTTCGTTGCATTGCTAACACTGTCTAACCATCTCATCTGTTGCCATCCCCTTCTTCTTTGACCTTCATCAGGGTCTTCTCCAGTGAGTGCTCCCTTCTCATTCAGTGGCCAAAGTATTTGAGCTTCAGCTTCAGTATCTGGCCTTCCAAGGAACAGTCAGGGTTGATTTCTTTTAGGATTGACTGATTTGATCTCATTGCAGTCCAGAGGACTCTCAAGAGTCTTCTCCAGCACCATAGTTCAAAAGAATCTATTCTTCAGCGCTTGACCTTCCTTATAGTCCATCTCTCACAGCCATACAGTACTACTGGGAATACCATTGCTTTGACCGTACGGACTTTTGTTGGCAGGGTGATATCTCTATGTTTTATTATGCTGTCAAGGTTTGCCATCGCTTTCCTCCCAAGGAGCAGGCGGCTTTTAATTTCACAGCGACAGTCACTGTCTGCAGTGATCTTGGATCCCAGGAACGTGAATTCTGTCACTGCTTCCATGACTTCCCCTTCTGTTTGCCAAGGAGTGATGTATTTGTTTACTTCATTTATATTCCATTTTTCTCCCCAGTGGGGGCTCCAAGTGGCTTACAACATCCTTCCGTTCTCCATGTTATCCTCATAACAGCTGTGTGAGGTAGGTGGTTAGGCTGGGAGCATGGGACTGACCCAAGCTCCCCCAGCAAGCTTCAATGGCAGAGTGGGGATTTGAACCTGGGGATCCAAGATCCTAGCTGAATGTTTTAACTGCTACAGCCTGCTGGCTCCTACAGTCCAACTAACAGGCATACATGCATGGAAGCAGGATGAAGATCTACACATCTGAACAGGTAGTGTTTCTCATCTAGAAGAGGAGGAGGAGGAGGAGGGAAGGAGAATAGATTTATACCCTGCCCTTCACTACCTGAAGGAGTCTCAGAGTGTCTTACAATCTCCTTTCCCTTCCCCTCTCCACAAAAGACACCCTGTGAGGTAGGTGGGGCTGAGAGAGCTCTTTCGAGAACTGTTCATGAGAGAACAGCTCTGAAAGAACTTATGACTGACCCAAGGTCACACCAGCAGCTGCATGTGGAGGAGTTGGGAAACAAATCCAGTTCTCCCAGATTAGAGTTCGGGCTCATAACCACTACACCAAAGTGGCTGCTAGAGCTTCCTAATAGTAGGATTTTTTTAAGGAATGGAAGAAAAATCCATACAAGTTATATCATAATGAGATTTTATTCCAGAGAAAATTATTGATTGGCCCTGTAAAAAACTGCCTGCTGAAGTGGAAAAAATTAGCCTTGAATGTTGAGACCCTCATATACAATGCTTATTGGGATTTCAATTAGGTACTTAACTAATGCATTTTGTTATGGGATCTGCTCACATGACAGAATATACATGTACCTCAGCAGACCATCAGAGTGCCTGTAAAAACCCAAGCCTAGCATCCATTTGTTGACTTCCCCACACATGCCTCGGCCATCACATCAGTCAGGACTTATGAGAAGCCCTGCCTCTAGGTATAGTGGCATTGGTGGTGGGTAGTCCTAGAGAAACCTGCTGTAGGATGACCCTCTGTCAGGTGTTTATGGTGGTGGAGCAGGATTTCTTCTCAGGGGCTGCTGATTCCCATGTCTAATAGAACTAGCAGAGCAGCCCAGGATATGATTAGTTTCCACAACAAAGCAGCACTAAGAGATGGTTAAGAACATTCTGTACTTAACAGGAATGGGTTAAAGGCAGGAGGCCTACCAGAAAACAGAGCTGTCATTTGGAACAGATAGTCTCGGTCACCACCATAAACAGATTCACTTATATTCCGATGGCATTCTACAGAGCTGTCATTTGGAACAGATAGTCTCCGTAACCACCATAAACAGATTCACCTATATTCCGATGGCATTCTAACAAGAGACATCTGAGGTCTCTCTGGAATCCTGTTAGATGCTGTCTAATTTAATGAGCATGAAGAGAAGGATGAAGAGGCTCCCGTTTCCTCTCCAACCCCAATTCCGGCAATGGGTAGCAACTTCTGTTAGCTTCCGGTGAAATAGGAGGGTCCAGTTATGTTACTGTTCTTCCAGGAGGAAAAAGAAACAAAATAGAAAGGGAACACTTCTGTGACAGTTTGTTGGGGCTTTTTGTATTTTATGTTTTCGCTCTGAATGCCTCCTGCTCAGGCGCTGTGCTTTGGATAAACAACCATATATCTTTTGTATGGGCTAGTTGTCCCTTGTTTCATTGTCATGCTTATTATCACCACCCCAAATCCTGGCAGTCGAAGTCTAATCTGCTTGTCTGGATTTCCCCACCACCACCACTGAGTTACCTGGAAAGAAGTTAAGTGCACTTCTGGTTTTTATAGATAGGTACATTTGGGAAATCAGTTTCTGAAACCTAAGCACAGGTTGTCTCAACTCACTCCTTGCCACAATTAACCTAGATGGAAGGAGACTGACAGTGAAATCCTGTCCAGAATTACTCCAGTCTAAGCCGGTTTATTTCAATGGGTTTAGACTGGAGTAATGCAGAGCAGGATCATAATGGGAAGTTCCAGCAACACACCAGCTTCCAAGTACTTAGCATTATTTACCCTGATTCCTAAATCGATTTTCTCTGGCCGTACATATCTATAAGAACCAGATGGGAGTCTTAAAATACCTTTTTCATATGGCGATGAATAGAGATGTGATTTACAGTCTTGGAACAAGCACTCTTACAAGCCAGTACTTAAAAAGAACTCTGTTATACTGTGTGTACTTAGTTTGCTTTTTAAAATTCTCTCTGTTTTTTTAATATATAAACAAGCTTTTCCCATACTGGTTTTTAAGATCATACACACACTCACAGCATACACAAACACAGGTAGGCAGGTATTTATTGGATCTGATAGTTATATTTCTTGGACTGCAGTCACACTGGAGGCTTGGCGCGATCTGGCGGCACCTCTATTTGTGGCAGTTTAAATTGTTGTGGGAAGGGGTGACCACACAGCACACCTTGAAGTGGCCTCACTGCGTGCTCACCCCATGGTTGACTGTTCAGATTACTGCTGCGTGGCAACCATGGAGTGGGTGGTAGGGTGGCTTCTTTTTTAAAATTTGACTTTTGCATATGTGCATAACCACTTATTCAAAGCACCGGCTCTGTTTTGACAGCTCAAGGAAGCTGCCTCCCCTGCTGAAAAAACTCATCTTTTCAATTAACCCCTTCCCTACCCTGTGTGCTGCAAAGCTGTAGGCAGAGGAACCAGCATGAAAAAAGACAAAGGAGGCTTCTCAGCTGGGCCCCTCCCCCTTGTTGCCTCAGAGGACAGCTGTAAGCTTGCTGGTGTGCACATTGCTGACTAAAAAAACCCCTAAGGAGTGAAAACAGAACAGAGCGATCAGACTTCCCAACTGGGTGGAGCTTGCACCAGGGGAGTTCAGATATCTGGAAATGTGGGGTGAAAGCACTGATATCCATTAACACTGGACTTTCCCCGGTGCCTGATTACTACACTTCCAAACCAGGGCAGAACGGGTTGGTGACAACTGGGGCTCGGAAGCTGGATGTCGCTGTCTGATCATGCTCTTTAATTCTGCAAAGGTACCACAATGATGTCGCCACAAACTGCTCATGTGACTATAGCCTTTTACTCCCTAGTGCTGCTTTTCCAGCATTGTAAATTAAGTCACCACTGTAGCTGTGGTTCTACTGCTATTAGGGGTAGCTCCAGGGCAGGTTGATACGATACTAAAGTTGAGCACCGTGATGATATGCAGCATAGTGTTATTAACAAAAGTTATCTTAGTTCCTCTTACCCAGTTTCTCCCTGAATGCCAACAAGCTGTGTCTTCTTTTTTTAAAGGAATCTGGAGTCTGTTTCTAGTTAATTCCATTTTGATCAAAGAGAAAGTTGATGAGAGGAGGGTCAGGAAGGGAGGTCCTGCAAAATTTCAGAATTTCATTTCCTAGATGCTCAGAGGCAAGCAATGTCTTCCCAAACCTTCCTATTCTCTTGCCAAAGCACCACCCTGAGGTGAGTAACTGAACAATGGCAAGGGCTGAAGTTACACAAGGGTACATTGGTTTGTCTTCAAAGAGAAACTAAAGAGAAATTAGACAGAAATCCCTCTTTTAAAAGATAAAAATGAGAATAAGAGGGCTCCAGAGGTATATATAGAAAAGTGAATTTTGGAGAAAGAAATTTCCCTCCCAATAACATAGAGTGACTACATCGTGTGCCCAATCGGAGACACCCTGAATAGGATTACACTCTCTTTGTGCTAAAGGCCACCTGGAGAAAGCAGATCACATCGTTCAGAGTTTTGCACAATGTTTCTTTGTGTTTCTGAAGTATGTTCTCAGACTGGACTTCTTCAGATGCTTTCTAGGATCATGCTGAAATTTATTCACAATTTTTATTTTATTTACTTCATTTATACCCCACCTGGGGACCCAAAGCGACTTACATCCTCCTCCTCCTCGCCATTCTATCCTCAAAACAACCACCCTGTGAAGTAAGTTAGGATGAGAATTGTGACTGGCTCAGGATCACCGAGCAAGCTTCTATGGCAGAGTGAGGGTTTGAGCCTGTGTTGCCCAGATCCTAGTGCAACTCCAAAAACAAAACAACAACAACAACACAACTTCTTTACTTATGAGTAATTTAACTGTGGGATTTTCTGCCAGCCGTCATATTGGCTACAAGCATAGATGTCATTAAAAGGGGCTTCAACGGATTCTTGGAGGGGAGGTCCATCAAGAGCCACTAGTCATGGTGGTGAACAAAAGGAATCTCCATAATCAGAGGCAACAAATCTCTGAACACCAGGGGGGGCAATGTCAGGCCTTGTCCTCTATGCTTTGTTGGCCATCCAGGGCAACTGGTTAGCCACTATGTAAAACATTATGCTGAACTAGATAAACCGCTGGTCTTGATCCATCAGCCTCTACTTATGTTCTTCTAGGGCTCTCTGATGAGAAGTTAATTAGTAGTGGATAAACTTGCCTTGAATGGCTTAAGCCACTGCAACGCACCATTGCAAGTATGTTAGAAGTATTCTAGGATGTACTGTGAGAGTCAGACTAGTTGTATGGACTGTCGGGGATCAGCACAATTTCTTGACATGTTTAGAGGATTACAACTATTGATTCATTGTACCCATGCGCCAATACATTTGCCATGCTGATGAGCCCCAATATTTTGTACAATATAAACCAAACGTAAAAGCAAGTAATACAAAATGGAGCATCCAAAACAGATATTGTACCAAGCCTTGCAAGTTAGTTTAATGGCATCAAGAGGAGCACAATGAATCTGATTGAATCTGATGTACATTATTAGCAGGCACATGAATGCATGGTTCCACAGGTGGATCCTCCCTAAATCTACAGACTTTCCATTTTTCTGCATTGTTTATAATATCGCATGTCTGGTAACTTTTTTCTTTTTGCATTGTTTTCCTAACTTTTGTAACCCTAGTCCTATTGCATTATTTATTGGGTGTCTTGTGCTGTCAGATTTCATTGTTATACATCGTGTGATCAGCCTTGATTCTCACCAAGAAGGGTGGGCTATAAATAAAGCAAATAAATAAACTCTTCCAATTTTATTGTTTTTATATACTGATAAGTGTATGTGTGAAATATTTTAAATACATATATAACAAATGCATGCTAAAAACATACAGTGTGACACCACCCTAAATAAACTCTTCCAATTTTATTGTTTTATATACTGATATGTGTGTATATGTGTGAAATATTTTAAATGCATGCTAAAAACATACAGTGTGACACCACCCAGTGTGATCAGGGGAATGCAGTAGCCATACACTCAGCTAGTACGGTAATTAGAGGGTCTCAACCATCACTACTGCAGTTGTCCATCACCATCTCCAAACATCACTACATTGCCCTAGGAGGCAAAGTTGACCTTCACAACCTTATTGATCCCTTGAAACTCAGAATAAACAACTGCCCTAGGACACTCAAGACTTTGTTGCACCTAAATACAATGAACTATTAATTGTTTATATCCTTTTGTTCAGAGGGAGATTTCAGACTTCATGTTTGAGCTGTCCATCTATCAGAGCTGCCAGCCAAAGGGAATAGAAAACTCTTATCCTGAACTCTAGGGCTATCCACAGCTGCATGCTAGTAGTTTTTTCTTCTTTTTAATACACAGCATTTTATACTAATGAACCTCCTATCGGCACACTGGATTGTTTTGGCCACAGCACGTCAAGAAAGGAAAATGAAGAAATGTCAAGCTTTTGGTGATCATTATAAAACCAATCAATTGGACTCTGGTAAATTATAATTCAGATGTTTAGTCAGTGGCCACCTGCTGTCTTAGTGCTGTCAAGTTAACCGATTATTAACTTGATTACCTGTCTTCAACGGCTGAACAGCGTCTGCTTTGTAAGCAGGAAGTGGAACGTGCCATCAAGTTGCAGCCGACTTATGGTGACCCTGTAGGGTTTTCAAGGCAAGAGACATTCAGAGGTGATTTGCAGGGCTGCTGAGAGCCACCTTGGGCCCCCAGACAGAGGTCCTTTCCTCATTTGCCTGCCACTTCAGATTTTCTCAGTGTTCGAGTCGAGGCAATTTAAGTCCATGGCTAAACAGCATCCAAAAAACCCAGGGCAACAGCAGTCTAATACCGGGCTGACCACTGAAGGGAGGTAATGTAATGCAGAATGGGGGGAAACCCCGGAATAAAAAGAAGGCTGAACTCAATTTTAGTGCAGAATGGAAAAAAACAAACAAAACCTGGACTAAAAAGAAGGCTGAATTTGATGTTAGTGCAGAATTAGGAGAGTGCACAAAGTGCCAAAGATTCCACCTGGCTCCCCCCCCATATGACCTTGATCCAGACTAAATGTCGTAACAAATCATTTTGCTTGCTGTTACCATAAATCTATAGTAATAAAAGTATCAGTCTGTCTATCTGTCCATTTATGCCAGGCATAACTCATCAGAGAATAAAGCTAGGAGATTCAAAACTGGCCACCAGCTTCAGGATGATTGTGGGAGTTCTAGGGTCAAAATTAAAAGCCATAGGAGTATCCTGGTCCAGGTGAGACCCCCCCCCCCCATGCTATTTGCAACGGAAGCATCTCTGCAGCAGGAACTCATCAGAAAATAATGCTACACATTTGAACCGGGCCACCAACTCCAGAATGATGATGGAAGTTGCAGTGCCAGAAATAAAGGGAACTGGAACCCCTTGAACCAGGTTATCTTCATGATAGACAACATGTAATAAGAGAGCTTTTAAGCAACCTGTTTTGTGTCTCCAATACTCAGATCCCCAGTCCATGATAGAAGGTTACTGGGTGACACATTCTCAGCCAGATCTACCTCACAGGGTTGTTGTGAGGATAAAATGGAGGACAGGAGAACAATGCAGCTTTGGTTCCCCATTTGTTATAAATCTAAATTTTAATGACTATAAAAAGATAACAACATTTGTCATATAACAAAAAAGGCTTTACAAAGGGCTATTAGATCTTCCACCAACACAATCAGGTAACTGCCATTTCGGTCCACCTACCAAAAGCCACTGAGGGGAAAGTTAGTACCACACAGGAGGCAAGCAGGAAAAGCATCTTCATCAAGAGAGAAAGCCATATGCCAGTAATTATGACAGGGCACAGTGGCTGAAGGGGGAGTGGGTGGGGAAGAGGAGTAGACCCAGCACCCGGCCAATGGCACACAAGTGCTCTTGAGTGGCGGATGATGGGCCAATGGCTGAGGGAGTGCATGGAACATTGCCACTCGAAAACAGAATTATATATAAGGAGAGATGCTATATGGTTATATACATGGGACAGAAGTTAGAACTCTCAGTTCAGGTAGGTTGATGCTTGGCTGGGAAGGAGAATGGGTTGCCCACTCCAAGTGGAAAATTCTTGGAGATTTGAGGGATGAAACCTGAAGGGGTTTGAGAAGGGGTGGGACCAATGTTCCCTCTAAGCGGTGGAGTCTTGTGAGGAAAAATTCTACTTTGTGAGCTGCTGGCATTAAAGTTGTGAGCGAGCAATTTGGCTGCTGCATAAATTAGTTTGCTCTGGAGCCATCCTTCCTGAGGCCATCCTTCCTGAGGCCATCTGGAGCCATCCTTCCTGAGCAGAGACAAAAATGTGTGAGCTGGAGGCTAAAAAACTGTGAGCTGGCTCACACTGACTCAGCTTAGAGGGAACACTGGGTGGGACCTCAGACAGGTACAATGCCATAAACTCCACCCTCCAAACCAGCAATTTCCTCCTGGGTAACAATTGTTGCCAATCTCCAGGTGAGGGCTGGGGATCACTCAAAATTACAACTGCTCTTCAGGTAGCAGATATCAGTTCCTCCAGAGAAAATGGTGGACTCTGTGTCATTATTCCCTGCTGAGGTCACCACAGGTCATTGTTGCTGAGTGCTCAAGGCCTTGGCACTCTCCCAGAGCCTCTCTCTAGAGCTTAATGTATTTATTTCCACAACGGCCCTTATTCCTAGTTATATAATATGTATAATATTCCATTGCCATGTACATAAAGAGTGGATGAGGGAGGAAGCATCCTTTTACTAGTTTGTTAGATTATGGGGAAATATTACCTCCCCCCCTTCTGTTCATAATATTAACAAAGGTTTGCAACTATACTACTATTAATTACATTCTGTTGGCAATCAGGATAGGGATCAGAAGACCGAGACTTGAAAAAAAATGGTGTGTGTGTGGGGGGGGACACAGCAAAATCTGGTGGATGGAGAGTGAAATGAATGAGAAAAGAGTGGGAAAGAGGGAGATAAATTAAGGAAAATCAAAAGGAGAATATCTGGAAAGGCGTTCAGCTAAATGCAGCAAGAAATTTACTTCAGGGGCCCTCCAGCTGACAGGCCCCCCACAAT
>NW_015160346.1:146432-151160 GCF_001447785.1 Gekko japonicus
TGCTTTGGCGGGTGGACTCTTTGGCATTGTACTCCACTGAGGTCCCTGACCTCTCCAGGCTCCACCCCTAAATCTCCAGGCATTTTCCAACCTGGATCTGGCAACCCTACCTCCCCATCCTTCACCAGTGGCCTGGGGGGACCTGGCAACCCTACTCCAAACAACTATCTGTAACCAATATGTGGCCTGCACAGCGTAAAAGAAAAACTGTCCCCTGTGACTGAATATCTGGAAATGTAGTTTTTGATTGTCACATCAACATTAAATTTACAAGCATGCATTTTTTTAAAAAAAATAGCCATGAACCAGTTTTATGGAATTGTTATGGTTTTGGGGGGATTGGATATCACTTCTTGAGATGGGGGCATCAAGTGGGCTGGTGTATAAATCAAGCCGTAAACACTCCCCAGGGCCCATAACGTATTTTCTCACTGGGGTTGTTGCTTTTCCTTTACACATTTCCTGAAATTATGATCTCCTGCTACATGTTCTGTGCCTCACTTTTATACTCAGAGAATAGAAGGTTACAGATAGATCCCTTTTGCTTGCACACATTACTAAAAAAGAAAAAGAAAAAAAGCGGAAAGAGAATGCCGCATTTGGTGCTGTGCAGCAGTTCTTGTGTTCCCAAGGGGAGCTGTGAGAGTCAGGAACCTCTTTAGCTTTCTTTATCCTTTGCCCACCAAGTTCCAGACTATTCTGGCTCAATCCTGTATCCCAATGCAGTTAGGGTGACCTTTAAAGTTGCCCACATCACCATCTGTCTCTTGTCTAGCCAAGTCCAAACAGCACATTCTCTGCCTTCATTCAGATGTCAGTAAGGCTGTGTGTGAGAAAATCCAGAGGCAGTCCATGGAGAACAATTTGCTTTATACACCTGCAGTTTTGGCTTCAATGTTACATTTGTGTGGATGAGTGCAGATTTGGGAATTTGTTGGTGTAGTTATTAAAATGATGGAATAGGATCTGGGAGGCCGAGGTTCGAATCCCTACTCTGCCCTGAAATTCACTTAGTGACCCATGGGCCTGTCACTGGTTTTCAGCCTTAGCTGACTCACATGGTTGTTGTTGTGAGAGTAAAATGGAGGAAGGGAGACCAATGTACAATACCCTAACCCCAAGCTTGTTGGAGGAAGGGTAGGATAAGAATGTTATAAATAAATAAATATAATAATAGTTGGTTTTATACCCTGCTCTTTACTACCTAAAGGAGTCTCAGAGTAGCTTACAATCACCTACCCTTCCTCCCTCACAACAGATACCTTGTGAGGTAGGTGGTGCTGAGAGAGCTGTGACTGACCCAGTTGGCTTCATGTAGAAGAGTGGGGAATCAAACCCGGTTCTTCAGGTTAGAGTCTGCCACTCTTAAACACTACACCACACTGGCAGCTATGCCCATGAGTGGTGAAATGACACTTCATGCCACAGAAATTCATGTAAAAATTACCACTTTGCAAGATCAATGTTTCATTTGCACACTGTTAATGCTCAGAGGTTTATCTAAATCAGTCTTCACAGGTAGGTAAGAGGCTATGCATCAAGTTTGCACAGTTCGCTTTCAGTCTAGTTAGGAGCGTGACAGTTCAGTTGCTATGTCAACAGGACACAGACACTTTTTCCTGTGAGGCTATTCTTCTGTAGCAGGTAGGGAGGGGGTCTAATGGTATCCAAAGGAGATAATTCTATTAAATAAAGGAATGACTGAGCCTGGAAATGCTAGAAATGTCTGTCAGAGGCAAAAGCCATGATATGGCCTCAAAGAGGAGGAAAATGCTTCATGAGCAAGAACCAATACACACAGAATCCAAATAGATTTGGTAAATATAAGTTTGCAAGCAGGGGACCCGTAGGGACTCATAAGGAGACCATCACCCCCTCTCCCCAGCTGATCCCCATTCCCAGCCTATCTCCATTTCCCCTCATTTCCTCCCCATCCATCACAGTCCCCACAACTTCACATTTCTTCCTGGGGTTGAGTCTCTTCCTCCCAGCGAACTGTTGCATCCCGTCTGAGGAAGTTCCCTCATGTGTACCCTTCCCCCTCTGCAGCTTTTCTGTTTTTCCTGCTTTCTTGACTCCCTCCAATCCTCATCTCCCACCTTTCACCCAACTGTTCTTTCCTTCTTTCCACCGAGCCCCATTGTCTTTTGTTCCTTGCCTTGTCTTACCTGGCCATTCTTTCTTTCCCAGTTTCCCTCTAGTACTGAAGTGAAGCTACAGCAGTTACTTTGGATTACCAGAGTTGTCTAGGAAATCCAAAAGGCCTGGGCAAAAGCTTGTGAGAAAATCTTGTTAGAGCTCAGAATTTTAAAACGTATTATTCCCCCTTAATATTGTTTTACACTTTAAGATTTTTCTGTGAACCTGGGGGCACCCCAAGTCTGTGGAAAGATCTCCCTTCAATGTACATGGTCCTAATGTGCAGATTTAAGGATCCACATCTGGGGTCATGTCCAGCATTAGATATAACAAGTGTGGAGCACACAAAGACATGAGAGGAGATATCTAATTTTCGTCTTCCCCACAGTTTCCTCTTTCGTCATAGTCCCTGTAACCTGTCCCCTTTTCCTGCTTCCTTCTCTCCTTCACATCTACTAGCCAGCCTATGTTTATCTTCCCCACTGTCTCTAACTTTTCCTGTTTCCCTCCTGCTGGCAGCATCACCCCAGGAAAATTCTGGCCCAGTTGCATGGTGCCAGACAGGCTTGGCCCAGCTGCATGGTGGGGAACCTGCAAGGACTTGAAGGAGTACCTTGATTTCCCCTGTATCTCCCTCCATACACAATTTCTCTTTTCCTTTCAGCTCACATATCCTCATCATCAGGGCCGGTGCCAGGTTTTTTTTTGCACACTAGGTGAGCCTGCTTTCTGCCCACCCCCCAATGTGCCCACCAATTTTCACTCTCAAACAGAAAAACACAAATCACAAAGCATTTTGAAAAATCCTGTTAATTGTGATGTTGAAATTTAAGTCTTTTTAATGTTTCCATTTCAGGCACATCAGAATCTCATTTTGCGTGCAGTTTCCTAGGCATGCTGCCCTTGAATAGATGAAGCTGCCTTCTACTGAATCAGGCAATTGGTCCATCAAACTCACTATTTTCCATTCAGACTGGCAGCAGATCTCAGGCAGAGATCTTTCCCATCTCCTTTTGACAGTTAAAAGAGGGATGGAGAAAGACAGAGAGAGAGATGGGGGGGAACAGAGAGAGGGAAAAGGGATGGGGGAAGAGAGGGACAGAGAGAGACGGGGGAGAGATGGTGGGGGAGACACACACAGAGAGAGATACAGGGAGAAGGAGGGCACCCACATCCTTCCCTCCCCACCCTACCTCGCACGCACACACACACTCACCCTCCTTCCTCTCTCGATGGCGTTGGCTGCAGCAGACCCATGAGGGCTGCTGGGCCGCATTGCCGAGGGGTAAGGAGGGCGCTCATGGCCTTCCCACCCCACCCCGGCTTGTGTGCACGCACAGGCACTCACTCGGGCCCTCATCCTCTGTAGCTGTTCTCCCTCCCTGTCTGCAGCTTGGCTTTTGCCCCAGCCCTGGGTCCCAGCTTACCTCCATGGTCCTTTGCCCTCCCCCCAGGCACAATCGACTGGCCCATCGCAGGCACAGGAGGGGCAAGGGAATGGACTCGAAGGGCTGGCTTCAGAAGAAGCGGTAGGCAGGGTTCCTGGGCCAGCTTGACTGGGAGACAGAGGGTTAATGTGAACAGGGAGGGGAGGGGAGATCTTCTTCTAGGGTGCCTGGGGGAGAGCGGGACCTGTGGGCTCACAGACACTGGCACTCTCCGCCATCCCAGAGCCATTCTCCTGTCCCCGCCAGCAGGGAAGAAGTGCCCTCGCCTCCTGTGTCGCACCAGGTAGCCTCACCCCCACCCCTGCCGTCAGTTCTGCACTCCTCTGATGTCTGCACTCTAGGCAGTCACATTAGGTTCGCCTAATGGTAGCACCGGCAGTGTTCCCTCTAAGCTGATTTAGTGTGAGCCAGCTCACAGTTTTTAAGCCTCCGGCTCACACATTTTTGTGTTTGCTCAGGAAGGATGGCTCCAGAGCAGACTCGCCTCCTGTGTCACACCAGGTAGCCTCACCCCCACCCCTGCCGTCAGTTCTGCACTCCTCTGATGTCTGCACTCTAGGCAGTCACATTAGGTTGGCCTAATGGTAGCACCGGCCCTGTTCATCATCCCCCGCTTCTTTCTTCCCACCCACCCACCAATGTACCTTTGATCTACTTCCCCTTCTTCAACTGTATTTACTATTTATTTACTTCATTTATACTCCCCCTTTTCCACAATGGGGACCAAAAGCAGCTTACACCATTCTCCTCTCCTCCATTTTATCCTCACAATGACCCTCTGAGGTAGATAGGGTTGCCTCCCGGCAACCGGAAGGGGGGGGGCTTACTGGGAGCAGGAGGGAGGCCCAACTGACATTGCAGTGTCATGTCTACATCACTTCTGACATGACACAGAAGTCATGTCATCATGCAGCAAAGTTGGAGCAACGCTCTGGACAAGAACTCAATTGTAAATTTAGCTTCTACCACAGAGTTTTTACCCAAACACCTTGATGGCACCGACATGATGATATCACTTCTGGTCACATTTGAAGTTACATAGAAACGTTATTGCACATTGGTTGGGCCTCACTGTTTTTTTAGATAAGTCTCCCCACTGGCCTGCTGATTGTAGGGCTGCCGAGTGGGGGCGGGGGGCGGG
>NW_015160347.1:0-3012 GCF_001447785.1 Gekko japonicus
CTTCTTCTCCTCCTCCTCCCCCTCCCCCTTCCCCATAGCTAGGGTTCATCATATGTGTGCTCCGTAAGCACACTGTGCAAGCGAAGATTTGATACCTGGTGCACAATCCAGTGCTCTGAGTGCTTCCTCTTTATTTCCACAAAAAGAAGAAAAAGAGAAGAGAGATCAGATTTATACACCGCTCCTCAATACCCAAAGGAGCCTCAGAGCGGCTTACCATCTCTTTTCCCTTCCCCTCCCCACAATGGACATCCTGTGAGGCAGGTGGGGCCGAGAGAGCTCTCTCAAGAACTCCCTATTGTTGTGCATCCAACCCCTACAACCTGCTTATGTACATCTTCCTACTGTTATTAGAGCATGTGTTATTTGCTTATGTGCTTTTTGTTGTATTAATTTGGAAAAAATAAAAAACTTCATTAAAAAAAAAAGATCTCCCTTTGAGAGAACAGCTCTGACAGAACGGTGGCTTGCCAAAGGTCATCCAGCCAGGTGCAAGTGGAGGAGTGGGGAATCAAACCCAGTTCTTCCAGATTAGAGTCTGCGCACTTAACCACTACACCAAACTGGCATGCTTCTGGTTGTGAGACCTGCAGGGAAGCTTTGAAACTACGGTGCTCTTCGTGCTTACTTATTTCCAAGCAGTATAAATCATGCAAGATAAGGAGACGTGAGTGGGTCTATTGATGTAGAATCTGGATTTTTTTAATGTTAAAAAAGCACATTTGTGCGCTTCTATGTGCTACATAGTACTATGTACTACGCCTCCACTCTAAGGAGAGGCGGAGCTCTGAACTGAATGTGCAAAGTGTTTCAAGCCCCACCAGCCCTCCTGGCGTTGCATGTTAAGAGGCTAGAGTTTTATGCAATTAGCGGCATCAATGCCCTGACCTGGATGGCCCGGGCTAGCCCAGTCTCATTGGCAAGGGTCATGTCGTAGAAAAAGAGGTGCAGGAGCTCATTAGCATAACTCATTAGCATAACTCATTTGCATATGCCACGCCCCCTGACATCGCCGGAAGTGTGTCAGAAGGCAACACCCACCGCTCAGGCTCCACTGGACTGTTTTGGATTGCTAGCTATTGGGGGGTGGGGGAAACGTGCAGCTCTGTCCTCGCAGAGGAGGGAGAGCTTGTACCTGAATAAAACCTGGTCTTAAAGGTGCCACTGGACTATTTTGGGCTCTGCAACGTACCTGGCTTTGCTTCTTGCTCTGACTGAGGGCTGCTGGGAGCAGGGGGCGGGGCTTGTTGCATGTGCCCGCCCCCTGGGCTCTTTACTGCCGGAGCTCCGCTCCTGTGCGCTCCTGCAGGAAATGACCCCTGCTCATCGGATCTCAGAAGCTAAGCAGGGTCGGTCATGGTGAGGACTTGGATGGGAGACCAGGCAATCCAGTGTTGCTGAGCAGAGGCAAGCAATGGCAAACCACACCTGAACATCTCTTGCCTTGAAAACTAGGGTCCCGCCCTGGTTAGTACTCGGATGGGAGACTACCAAGGAATACCAGAGTTGCTACGCAGAGGCAGGCAATGGCAAAACACATCCGAACATCTCTTGCCTTGAAGACCCCGTGGAGTCGCCGGACTTGATGCTGATTTCCGCCGACCCTAGTGGCAGTCCTGGCCCGTTGTATGAGCACAAGTACAGCGCTCACTCCTGCATCCCGCATCCCAGCCACAAATTATGCAATTGCTCTTTCGATTTTCCGCCCATCGTAGTTTAGCTAAAAACCACGACTCTCTGCCGCTTCCCCCCCCCAATCTCATTCCTCTTATTAAAGTGAGCGCCGCTGACGGCCACATCGGAATGAACCATCGCAAGAGAAGAACTTCCACCGCCTGCTAAGAGCTTGACATAAAGTGTATTTAAACCGAAGGCCTTCTGACAATATGTCTCTTAACGCGTCAAGAGTTTTTAGTGGGATAAAATAAAACGTGGCGCTTTAACTAGCCAGAATTTATTGCAGCTGTCTGTCTGCGGTGCGCTTCTAATGAATCCATGCATTCCTTCTGGTGGTTAAGTGAAAGCCGGTGTCCTCTGTTTCGGGGCTGTATCCCGTTTTTATCGCCGATTAAGTATCACCGCAGACACGCTACGTGCGGTGGAGTTTTTGATCTCGCTAACAAACCGTGACAGGTGGAATTGCGCGGTTACCTTCTTGTTCCTGGGTGATGGGAAAGCGGGTAATTGTCTCATTCATGCCAACCCCTTCCCCGAATGAAAACTGTAGAACGCTGATGAAAAAGGACAGCGGTGAGTCCCCTTTCTCTGGCTGTCTCTTTGAATCGGATTGAGGTGAAAAGAATCCTAGATTTCCAGTGATTCATTTACTTCTGGCAGAACTGCTCTGCATTTTGGCGTTAGCGTGAGGTTACTAGCGCGTCTCGCTGTCCTTGAAAACTACTGTGTCGACTGACTTTACAGTGCTTTTCCCCCCTTCTCCCTGTAGTATGTTTTTTGTTGCATTGTGCTGTTTAATCCTAGATATGTCCCTCCAGAAGTCACCTTCCCCTGGGCTCAGTGTGGTTTGCTACCAAGCCATTTGATTTTATTAGGTACGTCTAGTATGGCCACATAAGAATATAAGAGAAGTCGTGTTGGATCAGGCCAGTGGCCCGTCCAGTCCAGCACTCCGTGTCACACAGTGGCCAAAACCCAGGCGCCATCATGAGGTCTACCAGCGGGGTCAGAACTCTAGGAGCCCTCCCACTGTGGCCCCCCAAGCACCAAGAGTACAGAGCATCACTGCCTCAGAGATCGTGTTCCATCTATACCTTATGGCTAATAGCCACTGATGGACCTCTGCTCCAGATGTTTATCCCGATTGGAATAACGATTATAATCAGTGCTCCCTCTAAGCTGTGCAGTCTTGTGAGCAAAAATTCTCCTTTGTGAGCTACTGGCATTAAGAAGAAGAGGAGAAGAGATTGGATTTATACCCCGCCCTTCACTACCCAAAGGTGTCTCAGAGCGGCTTACAAACTCCTTTCCCTTCCCCTCCCCACAACAGACACC
>NW_015160347.1:3079-26139 GCF_001447785.1 Gekko japonicus
TGGGTGAGCGATTTGGCTACTGCATAAATTAGTTTGCTCTGGAGACATCCTTGAGCTGAGACAAAAATGTGTGAGCTGGAAGCTAAAAAACTGAGCTGGCTCACACTAACTCAGCTTAGAGGGGAACACTGATAATGTAATGTACAAATAGATTCCCAAGCCAAAAAGAGAAGTCAAAATGAGGAGGAATGTTAATTGATTATTTAATTGCAATTAAACAATTGAAAACAGTCAGCGGGATAGTGTCTGTAATACCTGGTACATTGCAAAAGAGCCCCATTTCATTTATGTATTACGTTCCCTTCACACTTAGCATGTGGACATACAACAACAGTACGTAAAGGTTTTTCCCACCTAATCCTAGTACCTGGTCTCCAAAAATTAATCAAAAAATTTAAAAAAAGTTCTTCCCCAGTCAGGTTAATTTCATCCTGTGGGGAAGTACATACTTCTTCCTGATTAGCCTCTGTTTTGACAGATTTTAAGCTCCAAAAGATGTCTGGGGCTTGCAAATGTCAAAAGGACAGAAGGAGGAAATAAATCATTTTAAAAGAAAGAAGGAAGGACTTATAGGAATGTACCAGAGTCCTCTCATCCACCAACCCCAAAAATAATTAAATCTTTCTTCAGCTCCCTCAAACTGATATTCGAATGTAATCTAATTTGGAATGGTAGATTAGTCTGATCCAGCAGGACTCTTCTTATGTTCTGAGGATGCTGGACTAGATGGACCACTGGTCTGATCCAGCAGGACTCTTCTTATGTTCTGAGGATGCTGGACTAGATGGACCACTGGTCTGATCCAGCAGGACTCTTCTTATGTTCTGAGGATGCTGGACTAGATGGACCACTGGTCTGATCCAGCAGGACTCTTCTTATGTTCTGAGGATGCTGGACTAGATGGACCACTGGTCTGATCCAGCAGGACTCTTCTTATGTTCTGAGGATGCTGGACTAGATGGACCACTGGTCTGATCTAGCAGGGCTCTTCTTACGTTCTTAGGATTATAGGCTAGATGGACCACTGGTCTGATCTAGCAGGGCTCTTCTTACGTTCTTAGGATTATAGGCTAGATGGACCACTGGTCTGATCCAGCAGGGCTCTTCTTATGTTTTTAGGATGCTGGACTAGAGGGACCCCTGGTCTGATCCAGCAGGGCTCTTCTTATGTTTTTAGGATGCTGGACTAGAGGGACCCCTGGTCTGATCCAGCAGGGCTCTTCTTATGTTTTTAGGATGCTGGACTAGAGGGACCCCTGGTCTGATCCAGCAGGGCTCTTCTTATGTTTTTAGGATGCTGGACTAGAGGGACCCCTGGTCTGATCCAGCAGGGCTCTTCTTATGTTTTTAGGATGCTGGACTAGAGGGACCCCTGGTCTGATCCAGCAGGGCTCTTCTTATGTTTTTAGGATGCTGGACTAGAGGGACCCCTGGTCTGATCCAGCAGGGCTCTTCTTATGTTTTTAGGATGCTGGACTAGAGGGACCCCTGGTCTGATCCAGCAGGGCTCTTCTTATGTTCTGAGGATGCTGGACTAGATGGACCATTGGTCTCATCCAGCAGGGCTCTTCTTAGGATGCTGGGCTAGATGTACTGTCAGTCTGAACCGGGAGGGCTCATCTTATGTTCGTATGTCCCAGGAAGGCAGATTCGTGTATCCGATACCACATTCATTTTTGGAAGGGGGTTGTCTCTAAAACGTGGGTAGCATCAAAGGCAGTTTCCCCCACCCTCCTGTTTTTGAGTTCCAAACTAAGAAAAAGGGCAAGGGGGCGCGTCTCCTCCTTGTCACATGTCTCTTCAAAAAGTGTTTGGAGAGTGGGTATAGCATGTGAATTTGCAGATGCCTACGAAGGTACCTGGTTTTGTTTTTTTAAAATAGCGTGAAGCTTCAACAACTATAAGGGAAAGGGGAGAGAAACCTGCCAAACGCATACGCCTTCGTAACACGTGAAGTCGGAAACGTAAAGCGATGAGGCTTGAATTGTAGAAGCCAGCAAGGGTAGGAACAGATGGCTGCGCCTCGTACTTCCCTGCTTCATAATAGGGCTGCCCGGCGTGGGTTGAGCGAGAACGCAGAGCGCCACCGGCTTTCCTAGCTCCCCTGTTTCTAAACATCTAGGCATCAGCTGACGCTCTTAGGTCCCCCCTCCCCCCCGGTTCCCTGTATGCCCATTGGGTTATTCCTGAACTGAGGACTTCTTGAAACTCAGAGCAATAATGCCTTCTTCCTTGGTAGAGTAAATATAATTGGTGGGAAGGAGAGAAACCGATGCTGCTTTGAATGCCTTATGTGTCCTTGTTTGGTGTAGAGCCAGTTTGGTGTAGTGGTTAAGTGCGCGGACTCTAATCTGGGAGAGCCGGGTTTGATTCCCCACTCCTCCACTTGCACCTGGTTGGATGACCTTGGGCAAGCCGTAGTTCTGGCACAGCTGTTCTTGAAAAAGAGCCGTTTCTGTCAGAGCTCTCTCAGCTCCACCTACCTCAAAGGGTGTCTGTTGTGGAGAGGGGAAGGGAAAGGAGTTTGTAAGCCGCTCTGAGGTCCCTTTGGGTAGTGAAGGGCGGGGTATAAATCCATTCTCCTCCTCTTCTTCTCCTTCTCCTTCTTCTCCTCCTTCTCCTCCGTCTCTGCTGGAGCTGGTAATGATGGGTCCGAAGCTTAGTCTTGTTGCTGCTAAATTGATAGCGGGATTCTTAGGCCTCTTGATAGCCTCTAATTACCCCCCCCCCTCCAGCTTGGCTTTGTGCCGCTTAAGTAGCTTTCCGGTAGCTGTAATTGGCGAGCTTTCTCCATCTTGGGTTCCATGATGTGGTGCAACCATGGTGTTTGCCATATCTATATGCTTCCCCCCCCCTTTCCGCGTGACACCTGTGTACATAAAATAGTTGTAGAGACTTTTTAAGAGATTTTTTATTACTTTATTTATACCCCGCCTTTCTCTCCAATGACGACCCCAAACGGCTTCCATCATTCTCCTCGTCTCAGTTTTATCCTCACAACAACCCTGTGAGGTAGGTTAGGCTGAGAGTGTGTTTGACTGTTCCAGGGTTCCATGGTAGAGTTGGGATTCGAACCTGGGTCTCCCAGAACTTAGTCTGACATGCTAACCATTATACCATGCTGGCTCTCTAAATTAAATACCTGCTTTGGATCAGTTGCAAGAGGAGAGGCTCTGGCCTCACTAGCATTCCTCTGTTTTGCTAGAGGTGGAAGGGAGATCCCTTGTTATGAGACCACAAGAAGAACTCTTCTGGATCAGACAAATGGCCCATCTAGTCCAGCGTCCTAAGAACGTAAGAAGAGCCTTGCTGGATCAGGCCAGTGGTCCATTTAGTCCAGCATCTTGAGAACATAAGAAGAGCCCTACTGGGTCAGGCCAGTGGTCCTTCTAGTCCAGCATCCTAGGAACATAAGACCTCTGCTGGATCAGACCAGCGGCCTATCTAGTCCAGCATCCTGAGAATATAAACCTCACTGGCCCATCTAATTTAGCATCCTTAGAACATAAGCACAGCTGGATCGGACCAGTGGTCCATCTAATCCACCATCCTAAGAACCTAAGAAGAGCTCTGCTGGATCAGACCAGTGGCCCATCTAGTCCAGCATCCTGAGAATATAAACCTCACTTGCCCATCTAATTTAGCATCCTTAGAACATAAGCACAGCTGGATCAGAGCAGTGGTCCATGTAATCCAACATCCTGTCTCACACAGTGGCCAACTAGTTCCCAAGGAGACCATCAACAGGTCCTAGAGGCCTTCCCCTGTTGGCTCCTGGCACTAGTATTCAGAGGCTTACTGCCTGTGAACTTGGGGATTCCTTTTCATCACCATGGCTAATAGTCACTGATAGACTTATCTTTTTCAACAAAGTTGTCTTCATTCCCAACAGAGAGGCTTTACTTTTCAAGAATGTGTACGGAGCTAATATTCTTTCTCTGTATTCCCTTTAGCACCTTTTCTTTGATGGTATACCAAGCGGTAGCTGGCTGATAGATTTTCAGAGTGGCTGTATTCTTTTTGACAGCCTTTCTTTCAAGATCTTAGACTGTGACATTTGCATTTACTGGGCCTTGGGAAGGCAAAGTGGGAGAGGGGATTTGCTGGGGAGGCCACAGATTTATAAAGCTGATCCTGCAGGCATGCGGCACTCGCTGAGCAGAGGGTTTGCAGAACGGATTTTTGGCTCCTCTTAATGCTGTGAATGTGTTGTGTTTTGGCAACAGAGCTCGGGGGGGGGAAGCTGCTTTTCTACGAACAGCTAATTCTAATGGCGTTAATGGAGACATTTTCGGTCTTGGCTGACGACAGCGGAGTAGTCAGAATCGAGGTCACTTGTTCCGACGCTGCAGGGGATTGAACACGGCGATGCTTAGAATGGTAGTCTTTATCGGATCTCCTCGATGTTTTCGTAGTTTGTTCTTGATCTGCTGCGAATCTCAGGGTTTCCCCCTTCTATTCAGGTTAAGGACGATTTTCATAAACCAACTTGATCAGAGGTACGTTCTTATTCAGTGTAGCCATCTCCCAGTGGCGATAACTGGTCTAAGCTAGTGGTATTTGGCGTAAGAACTGAACTGTATGAACAAGTCTCCACCACCGGACTATGGTGGTGGAGAGCGCCATCAGGTTGAAGCCAACGTGGTGACCCCATAGGGGTTTGGAGGCAAGAGAAGAGCAGAGGTGGTTTGCCATCACCTGTCTCCAGGGGTCATTTCGTAGAAAAAGAGGTGCAGGAGCTCATTAGCATAACTCATTAGCATGATTTATTTGCATATGCCACACACCCTGACATCACCGGAAGTGTGTCAGAAGGCAACACCCACCACTCAGGCTCCACTGGACTGTTTTGGATCGCTAGCTATTGGGGGGGGGGACGTGCAGATCTGTCCTCGCAGAGGAGGGAGAGCTTGTACCTGAATAAAACTTGGTCTTAAAGGTGCCACTGGTCTGTTTTGGACCAGGGGGCCGGGGGGAGCTCTGCAACTTACCTGGCTGCTTCTTGCTCTGACTGAGGGCTGCTGGGAGCAGGGGGTGGGGCTTGTTGCATGTGCCCGCCCCCTGGGCTCTTTACTGCCGGAGCTCCGCTCCTGTGCGCTCCTGCAGGAAATGACCCCTGCCTGTCTCCATGTCATCATGACCCTGGTTTTCCTCGGAGGTCTCCCATCCAAGTGCACCCCAGGGCTGACGCTGCTTTTGTCGTTCAGTCGCACAGTCGAGTCCGACTCTTCGCGACCCCATGGACCACATCACGCCAGGCCCTCCTGTCTTCCGTCATCCTCCGGAGTTTGCTCAATTTCGTGTTCGTTGCATCTATGACACTGTCTAACCATCTCATCCTTTGCCGTCCCCGTCTTCTTTGACCTTCAATCTTTCCCAGCATCAGGGTCTTCTCCAGTGAGTGCTCCCTTCTCATTTGGTGGCCAAAGTTTTTGAGCTCCAGTTTCATTATCTGGCCTTCCAGGGAACAGTCAGGGTTGATTTCTTTGAGGATTGACTGATTGGATCTCCTTGCAGTCCAAGGGACTCTTGAGAGTCTTCTCCAGCACCATAATTCGAAAGCATTTATTCTTCGGCGCTCGGCCTTCCTTATGGTCCAACTCTTGCATCCATTCATTACGACTGGGAATACCATCGCTTTGACCATATAGACTTTTGTTGGCAGGGTGATGTCTCTGCTTTTCCTTATGCTTCCAAGAAAAAAAGGAAATGCTACTTTTACACAGAGAGTGATGTAAATGTGAAATTCGCAGCCAGAGGATGCAGTTATGGCCGCAGGAATAAACAGCTCTCAAAGGGAATTAGATAGATTCATTGAGGATCAGTCCATCAGTGGCTACTTGTCATGGAACCTCCACATTCAGAGGCACTAAGCCTCTGAATCCCAGAGCCATGAGGCCTTGGGGATAGAGCTTGGGGGGGGCAGGGACCTCAGTGGGGGGTTACAGTGCCATAGAGTCCACCCTCTAAAACATACATTTCCTCCAGGGGAACTGATCTCTGTAGTCTGGAGATGAGCTGCAATTCTGGTGGGTCCCGAATCCCACTTGGAGGTTGGGCATTCCTAAATCACGTGCTCTTGCTTGCATAATTCTAACCAAGAACTTGGGCTGTTGCTTTCAGGACGTCCTTGGTTATAAGCATCACTCTACCATAAGGATGCAGTATACCCTCTGACTTTTTTTTAGCTGATGTCAATACTGATATATTTTTTGGGGAAGGAGGGTGCAGAGTTGGAGTATAAAGTTAGATTTAGGGTAGTCCCTGACTGACGGGGAAAGCCTCCTCCTGTGAATTATTTGACTGTGGAATGTCCTCCCCTTCACCTAAGCGGCTGTTTTCTTTGTTACCGCTCTGGCAAGCCTTATCATCTGTCTGTACCTAGTGGACCTTTCCAGGAAAAAAACGACCAGTGACAGAAAGACTTGAACAGCAGAAAACAGAGAGGACCTAGTGCTGTTTTTTCCAAGAGTGGAGTGACAAGAAACAAATTGCTTCCTTGGGTTGTTAAGATGTGTTTAGTTTTGTTCTGTGCTTCCCCCCCCCACGACTTGTTAGAAAGTTTCGTACTGGCGATGAGGTGACTCCCTGAAAAGTCTAGACCGGGGGTCCCCAACATGGTGTCCGTGGGAGCCCTGTTGCCTATTGACACCTGCCCTGGTGCCCAGCAAGTGTTTTAGAAAATGGGTGGGTCCAGGTAGGGCTTTTGCCCAATTGGGCTTCTGATTGTCCATTAAAGGTCTAATTGGCTGTCCAGATTTTTTTTAAAAAAGAAGAGGAGGAGATTGGATTCGTATCCCACCCTTCACTACCCGAAGGAGTCCCAGAGCGGCTTACAATCCCCTTCCCCTTCCTTTCCCCTCCCCACAACAGGCACCCTGTGAGGTAGATGGGGCTGAGAGAGCTCTCGAGAGAACTGCCCTTGAGAGAACAGCTCTGACAGAACTTGTGACTGACCCAAGGTCACCCCAGCTGGCTGCATGTGGAGGAGGAGTGGGGAATCAAACCCGGTTCTCCCGCATTAGAGTCCGCAGTCGTAACCACTACACAAAACATCTCTTTGGCAGCGTTTCCCACCAAACCACAAACAGCACAACTAAAGGAAACTGTGTGTAAGCAAGAAAATATTTTTAACCATGTTGTTCCTTCAAAAAGGCATCCTTTTAAGCAGAGTTTCTGCCTGAAATGTTGAAGAGTTACTATTAAAGTCATGCATAACCTCATTCCCTGACATGTTGCGGTTGGCTCCGCCTCCCGTGGCAGCCATTTTGGTTGGTTGGCCCCGCCTCCTGTGGCAGTAATTTTGATTAGTTGGCCCAGCCTCCTGTGGTGGCCATTTTATGTTTAGTTGGTTCCACCTCCTCTGGCAGCCATTTTGTCACTGCACCTATCGCCCAGTGTCAGAATTCCAGAGGTGCCCACCGGCTCAAAAAGTTTGGAGACCTTTGGCATAGAGTGTTGTGTACGGTGCTCCCCCTCTTCCAGCACATGAATAAAATCCACCCGGCAGTTGTGTGATTCAGCAAACTTTGATTATGAGGGGTCTAAATTATTCATCACTTTGTTTATCATGCATACTAATGCAGCTTTGCTTGGACTGCTTGCTGGATTCCTTCACTCATTCCCCCCCCCACACACACATACAATGCGATTTGGGAGTAGGCGGTCCAGGTAATATGTGGACAGGTTCTCAGGATGGCTTTGATGCTTGTACTTCTGAGCAATGCTCCCTCTAAGCTGTGGAGTCTTGTGAGCAAAACTTCTACTTCGTGAGCTACCGGCATGAAAGTTGTGAGCGAGCGATTTGGCTACTGCATAAATTAGTTTGCTCTGGAGCCCTCCTCCCTGAGCTGAGACAAAAATGTGGGAGCCGGAGGCTAATAAACTGTGAGCTAGCTCGTACTGACTCAGAGGGAACACTGGTCCTGTGTGTTCTGCATCAAGACCTTGCTAATCTGTGCTGACCGGGAGGGAGGAGGAGCATTGCTAGCTTCCCCCCACACACACTTCCGGTGGGGCCCAGATAGAAATACGCTCACAATGCGATGTGACACGGGGGCCGTACGAGCATGGTGCTGACCTCCCTCCCGAAGCCAGTCAGCATGTTTTTCGGACAAAAGGGGGTCAAAAGGCACCAGAGCATTAGTGCGCCTTTGTTACTACCCGTGATTTATCTGAACGTTTTACTTTTCCTGGAACACAACTGATTTCTTTCTCCCTCTCCAGATCTGAGACTGCGTAAGCCGTTGTAGGATAATAATAATAATGATAATGATAATAATAATGATAATAATAATAATAGTAATAATAGTGTTTCCATATTCTTTTTAAAAGAGGAGTTGGCTTGTGTTTCGCAGGCATGTAGTGGGGAAAAAAAGATTATTCCTTCCATGCCTTGTTTTTGCAAGTTACCTTGCTTGTCCTGGGCAAGGCGGGATATAAATCAAAAGTAATAAATAAATAAATAAATAAGCAACCAGGTGCCACGGGTAAGGAAGTGCCGTGAATGGTCAGTGTACGTTTTGTGTAACAATGTGGAACATGTATTCCTGAAATTCCCAGTTGTTAAAATTACCTGACAGAAGCAACAGAGAGTCTTTGGCGGGAAGCGAGGCCTCTGCCTCTGGTGGCGAGACCAAAAAACGTCTGAAATACGCATAGGCTTTTCAGCGTGCAGCATAATGTGCCGACGAATTCTACTCGTGTGCAGTGGGATATCGGAGCCTGGTGTGGACGAGAAGAGGGCAGGAAGCTGGCACCGAACAGCTATCATCGATGCACTTTGAAACGTTCTCGATTGACTGCAGCATCGCTCAGGGCTCGAAGTTCAACAGGCTCTGTGTTTTGACTTCCTTTACACTGTTAGCTTTTCCTTTGAAATAAGCAGAAGTTCCAGTTTCGGATGGGCACAAACATGTCTCCGTCCCTACTCTAAAGTCTAATCGAAAAGGATGCCAGTTTGGGGCTTGAGGTCCCAAATGCTAACTCGGGGCTCGCGGTTCGAAATGCTTTCTGACGAGCGAACAGACGCCCAGCTGGTGCTGCCTTTCACATCCCTCTACCGGAGCCACTTTAAATCCATCACCTCTGCCGGCACAGTTGTCAGGGCACCAAAAAGCGTATCCTCGGGAAGGTAGCCGGAGCGCCGCTGCGTCGCTTTCTGCACCGCTTCTTTGAAGGCGGACGCATAATGATCTGGAGGGATGAAACCTGTTGGAATTCCAGAGGAGCAGCTGGTGCCTCTGATCTTGCTAACTAGCAATGATTCAAGTCCTGCAGATTGTGAGGGAGCTGGTATCACCAGCACGGCGGCGAACAGACGCGACAAAGAAAGGTAGGAACCAGCCCGGAAACATTCATCCTTAGCGTTCAAGTAATTTGTCGGGGGCTTTTTTTTTTGCACGAAGCGTTATCTTGCAAATTGGCACTTGAGTGACTGCTGAAAGCCCGTTCCATCTTTATTTCAAGACTGCATGTTGCTGGCTGACGCTCCGTATCGCGCTTGCAGCGGCGATAAAGCCGATGTAATCAGCGGCGGCTCTCCGAAAGAGAATTCTTAATCACCTTCAATAACTGCAGGTGATATTTGATTATACGTAGACACTTTGGTGGCATGTTCTTTCTTCTCCCCCCCCCTCCCCGAACCGAAAAGGATTTCCGATCTCTGCAACGGAGCCCGTTTTAAAATAGCACCGGAATTCCTTGCAGATGATTTTATAACCGGCATACTATAATTGAGAACATAGATATCAGCACTTCTTGGAAATAATTGGCTGCGTGGTCTTGTTCGTTCCTTTTCAAAGCGTGTTCTGCTTAGCATATTCAACTCGAAAGAGACGTTGCTGGGAAGTATTCCTTAGCTCATCCTGACACTACAGTTATTTTGATGTCATTCCACTTGCTATTTTATGTGGTGTGTTGGAATGTTTGTAACATATACTGATGTCTTCCCAAGATGACTGGTTCCATCCAGTCCCTGGGGGACTTAACGAAATAGTTCTTGCTGAAAACTTCAACCACCTCCTTGGAATCTGCCTGTGTGGGATGCGATTTTACAGATGGGCAAACGCCAGTGTTGCAGCACCCGGCAGGGAGTAGTAAACCTTGACGCCTCTATAAGAAACGTATCTTAACATTTTGTTTCGCTAACTTTCGTTTCGTCTGTTCGGTGCTCTCATTTGAGGATCAGTGTGTAGGTTCAGTGGAGAACGGCAATCAGTTCCACTTGCGAAGCCCCCAGTCCTGTAATACCGAACACTCGCTTGGTTTCGACAGAACTTGCTTCCAAAAGCAAGTTTGCTTAAGATAGCAGCCTCAGCCAAACAAGCTGGCCTGCGAACAGTAAAATTTTAAGCCGGAGGCTCAGTTCATTGCTTTTTGCGGATCGCTTATGATGCCATAATCATGGTAAAATGTACACTGGCACCTGTGGAACCATCTTTCTTTCTCAAACTTCACAGGTAGCTTTGTTGAGAGCTGTGGGTGGGCATCTCTCTCATATGTAGGATGGAGAGATCTGTGTGTGGTTGCCCATCTCCAGTAATGGAACTTGAACAAGTGTTGACTTAAATGTAGCAGCAGAAAAGAGCAAGAGTCCAGAAGCAGTTTGGTGTAGTGCAGGCTCTAATCTGGTAGAATCCGGTTTGATTCCCCACTCTTCCACTTGCACCTGCTGGATGACCTTGGGCAAGCCATAGTTCTGACAAGAGCTGTCCTTGAAAAGAGCAGTTTCTGTCAGAGCTCTCTCAGCCCCACCTACCTCACAGGGTTGTGGGGAGGGGAAGGGAAAGGAGTTTGTAAGCCGCTCTGAGACTCCGAGTGAAGGGCGGGGTCTAAATCCAATCTCTTCTTCTTAAGGACTAACAAAATTTGTGGTGGGGCAGGAGCATTCGTGAGTCGCTGCTCACTTCTTCAGATATCTGAAGAAGTGAGCAGTGACTCCTGAAAGCTCCTACTCAGATATCTGAAGAAGTGAGCAATGAGTCAGGAAAGCTCCTACCCAGGTATATGAAGAAGTGAGCAGTGACTGAGGAAAGCTCCTACCCAGATATCTGAAGAAGTGAGCAGTGACTCAGGAAAGCTCCTACCCAGATATCTGAAGAAGTGAGCAGTGACTCAGGAAAGCTCTTACCCAGATATCTGAAGAAGTGAGCAGTGACTCAGGAAAGCTCCTACCCAGGTATCTGAAGAAGTGAGCAGTGACTCAGGAAAGCTCCTACCCAGATATCTGAAGAAGTGAGCAGTGACTCAGGAAAGCTCCTACCCTGCCACAAACGTTGCTTGTCTTTAAGGTGCTACTTGAAGTCTTTAAGGTACTGCTGGACTCTTGCTCTTTCCTGCTGCTACAGACAGATGAACACTGCTACCTGTCTCGACATAAATGTAAAACAGCCTCCTCCTTTCCTCCCATGCAATAAATCAAAATAGATTGACCTTTCTTTTCCTTCTTCCTTAATTGGGAGAAATAAAGATTTCATTAAACTGCATTTTATTCATCTGTCTTTTTAAAAACTCCTGTCTTAATTAACCAGTGGTTCAGCCAGTCATTGGGTCTAGAGATTTATGTGGACTGTATTTTCATGTTTTCATGAATGTATAATAAAGGCACGATCCAGCCAGAGCGGGACTCTTTAAAGTCCCGTTCGTTTCATTGCGAAGGAGTTGTCTCTCCCCATCTGAAATGAACAGGCGTTGAAAAGTACCTCCCTTTGCCTGGGTTGTTCCACAGACGTGGGTGTCTCTAACGACAATACATTTTGACAGTTGAACAAACTGGGAAAGCGTCGCACAAGATTTCTGCAGGAATCCCACCATAAGTGGAGTACAATTTCTCGTAAGCGTGGCTTGTGAACACTGTTTGGTGATTCCATATTTCTTTTCGAGCTGTAATTGAATGTGACCTTGGGAGAATTGAGTCTGTCAAGAATGTATTGCGAGGAATGAGTCAGTCTTGTTAGCGGCTTCTCAGTAAACAGAGGGAAAAAAAAGATGGTAACATTGTGATATTAAGCATCTCTGTGCATTAAAAGGTGGAGGGGAATTTAATGCGCTATTGTTGAGAGTACACGAAGTAAGTAGGTGTGGCTTTAAATTTGGGTGGATTTTTAATACAGCGAAGATGAGGGTCACCTTTGCAAAAATCCTGACTCTCTTGCATTAGTGCGATTGTGTTGCATTTTCCAAACTGCTTTTTGTTAAAACTAAAATGACTTTGTCAAAGGCTTTCACGGCCGGAATTCATTAGTTGCTGTAGATTTTCCGGGTTGTGTGGCCGTGGTCTTGGCATTGTAGAACCTGACGTTTCGCCAGTAGCTGTGACTGGCATCCTCAGAGGTATAACACAGAAAGATGGAGTACTCTCTGTGTCAAGGTGAGAAGAAAAATGGTAGGCAGGTAATTTATATCTAATCCAGAAGGTGGGGTAGGGTTGAGTCATTGTCCTGCAGGAGTTCCCCAGGCTGTGGACATGCTAATGGAGGAGCTTTCCTGAGGAGGTTCTTTTGTCGGGGTCTCCCAATCTTTTTGAGCCTGCAGGAACGTTTGGAATTCTGACACAGTGTGGTAGGCGCAGCCATTAAATGGCTGCCATAGGAGGTGGGACCGACAGCTGCCGCAGCTTACCTTCATTCACACAGCAAAGATCCTTGTGTTGTTTTGGTAGCTGCCGCCGAAGCAATGTTTTTAAAAGCCTGCACAGCCAATCAGAAGCTTTGCGGGGCAGAAGTCCCACCTGGCTCTGCCCACTTTCTAACAACACTTGGTGGGCACCAGGCAAAGTGTCGGTGGGCGCCACGTTGGGGACCCCTTATCTAGAAGATGGAATTTTAAGGAAAATCATAATCCTCCATCTCTAAAATGGCCGGTTTTAGAAGAAGAAGAAGAGATTGGATTTATACCCCGCCCTTCACTACCCAAGGGAGTCTCAGAGCGGCTTAGAAACTCCTTTCCCTGTGAGGTAGGTGGGGCTGAGAGAGCTCTTGACAGAAACTGCTCTTTTTGAAGAACAGCTCTTATCAGAACTATGGCTTGCCCAAGGTCATCCAGCCGGGTGCCAGTGGAGGAGTGGGGAATCAAACCCGGTTCTCCCAGATTAGAGTCCGCGCACTTAACCACTACACCAAAGAGATTCCCCCAGCGCCCCCAAGAATGCTTTGCTGGCTTCCCCTGAATGCCTTGTGGGTAGTTGGTGGTAACATTTTTTTGCAATAAGGGCCCTGGAATCTAAGGAAGTATGAGATTTTCCTGTGTGTTCGGTGGAGCTCTGTACTGGGTGGGGGGATTTCTCAGATTGCAGCATGTCATGAAATTGCCTTATACTCAATCAGACTATTGATCCGTCAATGTCAGTGTCGTCTACTCTGATCAGTAGTGGCTCTCCAGGGTCTTATGCAGAGGCTTTTCACGTTACCTGATACCAGATCATTTTAACTGGAAACACCAGGGATTGAACCCGGAACCGTCTGCATGCCAAGTAGATTCTCAACCACTGAGCCACAGCCCCATCCCAACGTCTTTTGAGATGGATAAGTTTCAAAAGTGGTTTGTGAAGGTTAGTGGAGAGTAGTGGTTGGGCAGCCCGTCACACACATTTCAGTGCAGCCTCCCTTACAGGGTGGTTGTGAAGATAAAATGGAAGGAGGGGAGAATTATGCAACCTCCCGAGTTCCTTCCACACCTCCTTGGTGATGTCCAACAAGCCAGTCTTGGATCCTGGCCATTGTATGGGTACGTAAAGTCTGATGCCAGGGTTTCTCATGCACCGTTGTCCTGGTTTAAGTTGTCTTTAGAAGCCCTGTGCTGTCTTTACCACTGTCTTAGGTGTAGCGGGGTGTGGCAACAGTGGGAGGGCTTCTAGTGTCCTGGCCCCACTGGGGGACCTCCTGATGGCACCTGGCATTTTTGGCCACTGTGTGACAGAGTGTTGGACTGGATGGGCCATTGGCCTGATCCAACATTGGCTTCTCTTATGTTCTTAGAAAAAGATGAGGGTTTTCTCTAAAGGCTTTGGGAGCTCAAGGACAGTGTTCCCTCTAAGCTGTGGAGTCTCGTGAACAAAAACTCTACTCTGTGAGCTCCTGGCATTAAAGTTGTGAGCGAGTGACTTAGCTCTACTGCATACATTAGTTTTCTCTGGAGCCCTCCTTCCTGAGCTAAGACAAAAGTGTGTGAGTTGGAGGCTAAAAAACTGTGAGCTAGCTCACGCTAACTCAGCTTAGAGGGAACATTGTGAGGGTTGTCTTTTCAGAGTTTTCAGCAACAGGTCAAGACGTTGCTTTTTCGTCGAGCCTTGGAACAGTCTGTCTGTTCCCTGGTTTTGTTATCTCTGTTTACCTGCTGTAGTTATTTTATGAAGATTTCATTGTCCTCTTTTTATCTGTGAGCCTCCTGGTGGATAACTTTTTGACAGAAAGGCAGCAGGAAAATGTCAGCATTTAAATATTTCCTTACGTGTTGAAGCCCTACCTGTGGATCTGTGAACGGAGCTTGTCCTTCCCTCTGAAATTACATGCCAAGTGTTATACTTGGCATCTGCGCAAGTGCAGAGACCTTCACATTTAATTTGTGCCAAGTGATATTCCCTTAGCAATGGTAACATATTTAGAATTAAATCCCTGGTCACTGCAGCATGTTTGTTTAGCCATAGCTCATTTGCTTCCTGTATTGCAAAAGCAAATAGTGGTCTGACTTTGGTCTCCTGATGGGACTTGGTCAGTGACGTAGATGTACCCTTCTTGGTTTATTGTATGGGTGCAGCAATGCTTGATTCAGACTAATTAAACAACTTGGTCATTTGAGACTTTGTGGTTACCCAGTGAATTGTCTTAGTTTAGGTAAGAAGCTGTGTCTTAATTATGTTCCAAGAGATGACCAGGGCCAGGGTTAAGGAACTTTTTACTGTCAATAACGATTCTCTTGCAGGGAATTTAAACTGCCACCTTGCAAAGTGGTCTGTTTTTTCCCGAAAGGGCACTAAATTATCTGATTTCTCAAGTCGAATAATAAACTATCCCATTTAAAAAGAAAATGGACTACTTGGACACTTTTTTCTTTTTATTGCTGCTTATTAGAGGCCAGAGTCCATGTGGGAAAAAATCATTGCAAAGATATACTGTGTTTCGTGCCCTTGACTCCTAAGTGAGGAGGGGCCATAACTCTGCGGTAGAACGCATGGTTTGCATGCAGAAGGATCCGTCACTGGCATCTTCAGTTGAAGGAATGTGACCTTGCTGATTATTGGGAATCAATGGTTTTTGATTTCGTTTACTCGTACCCTTGCGTCTACGTGCGAGCTAAGCCATAACGTCCGTTTTGACAGCACAGTTTTGTTAGGAGCCCGAGTCGGGACAACAGATTGGAGCCACTGTCATGAGCCAAAACTACGTGACATTTTGGCTAAGGAGAGCTGAGTTCGGATCTCCTTTGGGACCGTGAACAAATTGGGTGGCCTCAGGCAAGTCTCCAACTCTCAGGATGTGTTCTCCATCTGTGAGGTGCAGATATTATCCAGGACTCTAGCCCAGTCAGCTTCCTTCAAAGTGGCACCAAGTCCTTGACACTGGCGCACTGGCATTGCAACTAGTGAACCGATTGATCCAGGTAGTCCTCTCCGGTCTGAGCTTAAATAGACTGGGAGGAAGTTGAGCCCAACTGTGCTGCCACCAGGCACTGGAGTTCCAGAGGCTGTGGTGTCCTCTGGCCAGGATCCTGTGAGGTAACTGCTATTCTCAGAGCAGTGCTCCAAATCCACTGTGGGATTGTACGCGGCCAGTCTGACGCCTCCTTCGTGCTACCTTGTTCCTGCAGAGTGGGAGCAGATCCTGGGGGGTTACGGGCCCAGGTTTCATCCTGCCTGGCAGAGGCCTGGTGGCTCTTTCACGGGCTGGTGGTGAGGTCTCCTTCACTGGTTCTGACAGGGTGACATTGGGTGCTGCTGGAACATTGTCTTGCAGGTGCCTCTGATCCTCCCTCTCTGGTCCTCCCTGACCTTTGGCCTTGGCTTCTCAGGCTCTCCTCTCTAAAGACTCAGAGTCACTGGGCTTGTCAGAGGGCATCATGACTGACATATAATCCCTTTTTCCTGCATGGCACAGGTCAGGATGAAATGAGTGCAACGTGCTTTATCCAGCACAAAGTGCCAATTGTAAGCAACTTCAGCATCTGTTCTTACATGGTTTCTGTGTAACGGTGTAATTCAAATGACTGGATGCTGCCAGTGTGTTTTGTTGGTATTTGTGTATTCCTTTTGGTGGGAAGGTAACAGCGTTCCATGCGCCTTGGTGTTTAGTCATGCCGGCCACATGACCATGGAAACGTCTTCGGACAGCTCTTCGGCTTTGAGACGGAGATGAGCACCGCAACCCTAGAGTCGGACTCAACTGGCTTTCGAGCAAGGGAACCTTTACCTTTACCTTTTGGCACGCATTCCTTTGGCACGAGGTGTTGTATGGTTAAGTGCCGGTGTGGTGTGTTGATTGGAGGATTGGAATAGGATCTGGAAGGCCCAGGTTCAAATCCCCACTCTGCCATGGAAGCTTGACCTTGAGCCAATCACATAATTTTAGCCTAACCTACCTGAGAGGGTCTTTGTGAGAATACAGTAGAGGAGAGGGGGATGATGTCATAAACTGCTTTGGGCCCCAGCTGGGGAGAAGGATAGGATATAAATGAAATGAAAATGAAAAATAAAAATAAGTGTCATACTGGGAAGATGCAGGTTTGAATCCCCACTCTACTGTGGAAACAGTGGGTGACCTTGGGCCAGTCACACACTCTTGAGCCTACCCTACCTCACAGGGTTGTTGTGAGGAGAAAATGGAGGAGAGGGGAAATGACGTAAGCCACTTTGGGTCTTCCATGAGGAATAAGATGGGATAAAATAAATAATTTCTGCTGATGCCAGGCTGTCTGTTTCCGCAAAAGGTGCTGTGTACCGGAGGAAGGTACAAGCTCGGGTGGAACACAACGGTAGCATTCGGGGCCAAGTAGCTAATATGGAGGCGTTGAGCCATTTCAGTCTTGTAGCTGATGGAGTCCATCTCCACCACTGAGGAGCTCGGGTGGAACACAATGGTAGCATTTGGGGCCAAGTACCTAATATGGAGGCGTTGAGCCATTGCAATCTTCTAGCTGATGGAGTCCATCTCCACCACTGAGTGGGAAGGAGGGAGTGTGGGCATACACGGAAGGCTGGGAAGGGGTTGGGTCTCCATGTTTCCCCAAGCAGGCCATGGGACTCTCCTGAGATGGTCACAGTCAACAACTTTATAGCCTACAAGTGCCCCAGAGGCCTCCTCCCATGCATGGGAGTTAGGTCACTCCCTGCCCTGGCTGTCTCGGCCCCCCTCACTGTCCCATGTGTGGCATGCCCACCTGTTCCTCTTCCCCAGCTCCTGCGCACGGCCATCTTTAAATCCCTTCCGAACACTTGTGGTCACTCGGGGTGCCAAGGAAGTGGCCCTTCTCCTCGTCTCCAGCACCGCCCCCACCAGCCCAAGGATACGCCTTCCCTGCTTAGGGCCACGGCCATGCCCACCACCCAGCTGCGTCCGATATTACGTCTCTCCAGCCACACCTTCCCTACGGGTTTATTCCTTGTGCTACTACCGCTACTGTGTCCCCGGCTGGTCCGTGGGCCTTCTAAGTCTCCTCGCCTGCCATGTATCCTACGTGCTGTGTGGCCAGTTGGTCAGTAAGCTCTTGTTATTGGGGAGGGCCCACGGCTCAGTAGTGGAGCCTCTGCTTGGCATGCACAAGCTCCTACATTCAGTCCTTGGCATCTAGTAGGTGATGTGTAGGACCTCTACCCGAGACCTAAGAGAGCCACTATCAGCCTGAGTAGACGATTCTGACTTTGATGGACCAAGGGTGTGATTCGGTATAAGGCTGCTTCGCATGTCCATGTGCATTCTCTGAAACGTCTGAAATCCAAAATATCTGAAATCCAAAATGTCAGGAGGGACAGACGTTCTCTTTGGTTGGGGTGTACCTCCAGAGTAGCAGCTGTCCCCAATGAATGATTCTGTCTTCTAATATTTCTCAAGTTACCCTCGAGGAGTTATCCTAGTTGGGCTGATTGGTATTTACCTCTGGAGGAGCCTTGCGTTCTGTGAGGCAGCATTTTGGAGGTCAATGGCCACGATTCAACGGGCTCAGGCGTGTGCGTATTAGTCCCCTCTGTGCTTCAGCGTGGCTCCGTGTACCTCCCAGGCTTTGTTTTTCCATATTCCCAGTCTCTTTGGTTCCATAAATTTTGTTCCTGTTGTGAAGGCAGAGGATGAACTGGGGGATCCAAGATCCCTGCCAGCCATGAATCCGACCCCACTCATGGATCTCCCAGTGTGTATGATTTGATCCCAGCGCCCTAGCGCTTTGGAAGACTTTTGTGGGACTCTTTCGCATTTCTCCAAAGAAGCACATATGTAGGAACACTGCAGTGTTTCCCTGGATTGCTTTGAAAGCATTAAACACTCCGCCAGCTGCCATTAAACCTGCCTGAGTGATATATCTCGCAATGCTTTCAGCCAGGGATAATGGGTCGCCCGTGTCCTGTAGCTTAGGTGTATTCACTTACAGTATATACGTGTGAGTATAAGATGTTATCTTGATATTAGTCTTCTCATGGTTGAATGACTGGAAACGTTCCATATTGTCTCTAAGGCCAAGCAGCCCTGTGAATGGGTTTCCCTTGGCAAGGGTGAAACGTTCTAATCCAATTACGCTTCATCTGCTTTATTGACCTCTTCATCCCCCCTCCTTGACACATATCGGCAGAATGAGGGAGGTTTGCCGATAAGCACTTTGCATTTAGTGCTTCTGCGAGGCTGCAAGGCTATTCTTAAGCTTTCTGGAAGCGGACGAATGGAGCTCACGGGTTTTCAGACCTCACGGGAACAGTTTCGGAAGCCCGAGTTAATTGTTCCTCTAATTATTGCATTCTTTGAGGAAGAATTATGCCCATGGAATTGTCGCGACTGCCATCAGCTGCTAGTTTGGGTTGCAGCCTTTTTGAACTTGGTGTGGGCCTGTTCATTGGGGATGACAAAAACCCTCTAGCTTACCCTGAGGTGAAAAAAGTGTCAAGAGGAGTATGCGTTATTGGCATGAACGAAGGGGTTAGGCCTGATGGGAGCCTTATGGAGGGCCAGTGTGGTATAGCGGTTAGAGCAGGGGTGTCGAACTCATTTGTTACGAGGGCCGGATCTGACATAAATGAGACCTTGTCAGGCCAGGCCGTGTGTGTCATAAAATGTAATGATACAATCGAGGGCACGGCAATCTAAGAATAACAAATCATGCAATTGCTGCAATAAGTTCAAAAATTACAGAACAATGACAATCAAATGTAGGCTTATTCTGATGTATTATTTCAAATTTCTTCTTTTATTCCATAGGTCAAATGACGAACATCTCGAGTTTCCAGAGTTCGTTTCGAGTTCTTTATCAAAATTCTGTGTTGTGGTGGTATTTTTCAAACAATCCAATAGTAGGAATCTCAATTTCCAAATGGCTATGAAATAGCTCCCCATGTTAGTGTGGGCCTGATAGAAGCCCTCTGGGGGCCTGATCCAGACCCCGGGCCACATGTTTGACACCCCTGGGTTAGAGGGTTGGCCTAGAATCTGGGAATCCCAATTTCAAATCCCCGGTCTGCCATGGAAGCTTGCTGGGTGACCTTGGGCAATTCAAACACTCTCAGCCTAACCTACCTCACAGGAATGTCGTGAGGACAAAATGGAGGTGAGGACAACGGTATAAGCTGCTTTGGGTCCCCCATTGGGGTGAAAGGCGGGATATAAATAAATAAAGTAAACAAATATGGCTGCCTAGATCTAGTAATGTATGGCTGAAAGAGTTGGACTAGGAGGAAGGCCGAGTGCCGAAGAATACACTCTTTTGAATTGTGGTGCTGGAGAAGACTCTTGAGAGTCCCCTGGACTGTAAGGAGATCGAATCAGTCAATCCTGAAAGAAATCGACCCTGAGTGTTCCCTGGAAGGCCAGAGACTGAAGCTGAAGCTCAGATACTTTGGCCACCCAATGAGAAGGGAGCACTCACTGGAGAAGACCCTGATGCTGGGAAAGACAGAAGGTCAAAGACGAAGGGGATGGCAAAGGATGGGATGGTTAGACAGTGTCATAGATGCAACGAACATGAAGTAGAGCAAACTCCGGAGCATGATGGAAGACAGGAGGGCCTGGCGTGATGTGGTCCACAGGGCCACGAAGAGTCGGACTCGACTGTGCGACTGAACAACAACAACGAGATCTAGAAACCCTCATGGGGAATTTCTGCCAGTTGTAAGTTGTGTTGCGGCTACAACAATGAGCTTGGTTCTGAATTTTATATTATTACATGCTTCCTGTGCGTATCTCTGCCGTATGATAAATAAATAATAATAATAATAATACAACAATGAGCAGCAATCGTAAAGAGGCAGACAGAAGCAGGGACCGAATTTTTGGTTACTGTTTTGAAATAGCTAGCCAGGTTTTTTTTAGCTGCAAGTCGCTAGTAATGGCATACGCATTTAACCACTGCTTGAAAAGAAATCCCTAGGTATTATCAGCTGTCCGGTTGTCTGGGCGTGCAAATACCCGGGATGCGTCTCCCTACGCTGTCCTCTCACAAGGCGGATTTACAGATCGCCCCATGCCTTAATTGCCTAGCCTGACAAGGTAAAGACTTCAAATGCCAAAATCTGTTTCCGGCACTGCGATCTCGCCGGCAGGTAGAATCCTGACCCTTGAGTACGACTGCTTCTGGGTACAGCTGAGATTGGGACTGCGGTTGCTGAAGCATAGCGGGTTTTTTTTGGGGTGGTGGTGACTCGATTTCATCTGTGCATACAGCTAAGCAGGGCTCAGCGGCATGTGAACGAATGCATCTCCTTTTCTCCTGCCCTTTCTGCAAAAAAAGAGTTTGTTCTCGCTCCCCCCCCAAATGTTTTATCTTGCAGACAATAGACTGCAAGTAAGAGATGAAGGGAAGCCGTCAGCTCCCTCCTGGTCCGCCGGGTCAGGCAGTTGTTGTTTGCTTCCTAGCGAAGAAAGATTCATTTAATTTGTTGCCAGACAGAACCAGCGCTGCTCTTTGACAGAGGTGTAGCGGAGGCTGTAAATTTTTGCTGACAACCCCAAGGAATGGAGCTGGCCGGACCTGCAGGTTTCAAGCAAGGAGCAGGAGATGAGCGGAGCTCTCGAGGGAGCAGATCCACAGATATGATATTTGCTGTTTGGTTTTGACAGCGACTGATAATAGTTCCGGGTGGTCAGCTGTGTTGGTCTGAAGCTTTCGAACAGGGGTGTCGAACTCATTTGTTATGAGGGCCGGATCTGACATAAATGAGACCTTGTTGGGCCGGGCCATGTGTGTCATAACATGTAATGCCAGGTAGCGGAGATACAAACTTTATAAAGGACACAAACACAAAGGTTTTTTTTTTTAACTTAAAATAAAAACATGCTTAAAACATTGGCACTCTTGCAATATCTTGTTTATTTAACAGTGTCTGATAACTGACACCTCTTGCTCTGAATTATTGCATCAAAATGCCTGTGCTGTTGCAATCTTGAGTATGCTGTTCAGGTGTGTATCTGTAAGATGCAAACCTACAATGACGCAGCAGCAGCAGAACTGGAAGAAGCAGCAGAAGACAGCCAGTTCCACTTTGGGCCTGATAGAAGCCCTCCGGGGGCCTGATCCAGCCCCCAGGCCGCATGTTTGACACCCCTGCATTAAAGGGTGTGTTTACCACAGTCAATCATTGAGCTCTCACCAAAATTTATTGTGGGAAGGGGGCTGATTTGATTACTTTCCAGTAGACCTATTCAGGCTGCTTGTCTTTTGTCATGCTTGGAAGTGCCTACAGGGTGGGTGGAATTTTATTGGAACCCTATTTAAATTTTACTGCATATGCTATTACTAGCCATTGGGTTTTTTTCCCCCCAAAGTAAGAAATAAGCACCGAATTAAGGGGTTCCTTCAGGGATGTCTACCCACTCTGCTATCAAACTAGTATGGTAGAGCGGGGATTTGAACCCGGTCTCGCAGACCCTAGTCCAAATCCCTAACCATGACACCAACACTGGTTGTTCTGTTTGAATGCTATAGTTTTACTTTTCCCGTAAGCCGGGATTTTGACCAGTAGTTTATTCCCTGTGTGGTGCATAGGTTTCCAGGGCTAGTGCAAACCACAGTTTGCTGGTTTGGATGTGAAGACAAATGGCAAACTATGTTTTTCCAAAGCCCCATGAATGAATGAGTAATTTAAGACATAACAAGGTTCGAGTCCAGTGGCACCGTTAAGACCCAACCAGATTTTATTCAAAGTGATTTAATTTAAAGCATAGATCTTGTGACAGTTAATTGACAGTTAATAGATTCAGGACAAACAGAAGGAAGTGATTTAATTTAAGGCATAGATCTTGTGAGCAAGAAATTGATAGTTAATAGATTCAGGACAAACAGAAGGAAATACTTCTTTACTCAGCGAGCAATTAAAATGTGGAATTTGGTGCCAGGGGATTGTAGTGATGGCCACAGGTATACACAGATTTAAAAGATGGTTCGATGTATTCATGGAAGACAGGTCCATCAGTGACTACTAGCCATGGTGACCAATGCTCCCTCTAAGCTGTGGTGCCCTGTGAGCAAAAATTCTACTTTGTGAGCTACTGGCATTAAAGTTGTGAGCGAGAGATTTGGCTACTGCATAAATTAGTTTGCTTTGGAGCCATCCTTCCCGAGCGAAGACAAAAATGTGTGAGCTGGAGGCTAATAAACTGTAACATAAAATCACATAAATTAATATAAATACAATGTTAAAAGGAGCTGCGGTGGCTCAAGTGGTTAAGACGCTGAACTGCAGGCTGTGGAAGGTCGGTAGCTCAGCAGTTCGAGACCCGAGTTGCCGCATGACGGAGTGAGCTCCCGTCTCTAGTTCCAGCTCCTGCCGACCTAGCAGTTCGAAAGCAAGAAATTGCAAGTAGATAAATAGGTATCACTTCGGTGGGAAGGTAACAGCGTTCCGCGCGCCTTGGTGTTTAGTCATGCTGGCCACA
>NW_015160347.1:27052-49868 GCF_001447785.1 Gekko japonicus
AGCTCATTCCACCAGAGCGGAGCCACCACAGAAAAAGCCCTGGCCCTAGTTGCCACCAATCTGGCCTCCTTGAAGCTCGGGAGAGCCAGCCGATTCTGAGTCCCAGATGGTGACTAAAGGGAACGTTCACATTCAGAGGCAATAAATCTCTGAATAAAAGTAACAGTAGGCAATCTCAGGGAAAGGCCTCAGCTTCTGTGACTTGTGTTTCGGCCCTCCAGAGGGACTGGTTGGCCACTGCGTGAGACAGGATGCTGGGGTAGATGGACCACTGGCCTGATCCAGCAGGCCTCTTGCGTTCTTAAGCCTAGTCAGCTTAAAAACCCGTGTTGCCCATCATGGTTGGGTTTGGCATTGGGTCCAAGCCACGCGAATGCATTCTTTCCTCCCCGCTTCTAACGCCGAGAACTTCTCAGCCTTTGTAATTAAGCCTGCGAAACGACTTTGTGTTTGTTCCTCCCAAGCTGGCTCCTAATTCGTATTAAAATCTTAATCAGGGTGAGTTGTATATTTATATATATTTAATTTGGTTGCGTGCTGAAAAGAGAAGGAAGGGAGGAACCCGATTTATAATTAAAAGAAAAACCCCAGCACCTTGGCTTTTAAAATAAATTTGGATGCAAATACATGGAAGTTAGACTATATACATTCCATTAAGCCTGAATCTTGAGTTGAGACAGCTTTTCTATGCGAAAGCAAAACCGAGGAGTGTCCTGAGGGGGGGATTGTAAATGACACCCTGTATGGCTCTGATTATGAGTGTCCTACTGGGCTACGCGAGTTCCTTGCATAGAAAAGCTCTGACCTGGATAGCCCAGAGCAGCCCGGTCTTGTCAGATCTCAGAAGCTAAGCAGGGTCGGCCCTGGGCGGTACTTGGATGGGAGACCGCCGAGGCAGTCTAGGCAGGGGCAGGCAACATCAAAACCCCCTCTGTTTGTTTCTTGCCTGGGGTGTCGAACTCATTTCTTATGAGGGCCGGATCTGACATAAATGAGACCTCGTTGGGCCGGGCCATGTGTGTCATAAAATGTAATGCCAGGTAGTGGGGATATAAACTTTATAATGGAAACAAACACAAAGGGTGTTCTTTTTTACTTAAAAGGAAAACATGCTTAAAACCAGGGGTCATTTCCTGCAGGAGCGCACAGGAGCGGAGCTCCGGCAGTAAAGAGCCCAGGGGGCGGGCACATGCAACAAGCCCCACCCCCTGCTCCCAGCAGCCCTCAGTCAGAGCAAGAAGCAGCCAGGTAAGTTGCAGAGCTCCCCCGGCCCAAAACAGTCCAGTGGCACCTTTAAGACCAACTTTTATTCAGGTACAAGCTCTCCCTCCTCTGCGAGGACAGATCTGCACGTTCCCCTCCACCCAATCCAAAACAGTCCAGTGGAGCCTAAGCGGTGGGTGTTGCCTTCTGACACAGTTCCGGTGATGTCAGGGGGTGTGGCATATGCAAATAAGTTATGCTAATGAGTTATGCTAGTGAGCTCCTGCACCTCTTTTTCTACGAAATGACCCCTGCTTAGAACATTAGCTCTGTAAGCTGCAAACCTACTTTTGCTTTATCGACATTCACCACAGAAATCTCATGCTTAGAATTCTGAGTCTGGGACCCAGGTTAAAACATGAAATGGCTGAGTGATTAAGAGAGTCTGGCAAAGCAAGCCATGATGCAGCAGCAGCAGCAGAACTAGAAGCAGGAGATGGCCAGTTCCACGGCGGGCCTGATGGAAGCCCTCCGGGGGGTCTGATCCAGCCCCTGGGCCGCATGTTTGACACCCCTGCTCTACAGGGTTGATATTAAGTCAGCTGTGACTTAACACTTTCCACCACCTCTGTGCAGAGAGTGGCTGGCAGGTTGCCACAGGTGTGATGAGCCAAGACGTGCAGTCCTGTTTAACACATTATGCCCCCGGCTATCTGATCTTTCCATTTCACGGAGAATCACTTTTGCCTAGTAGCAGTTGTCCCTGTCTTCTGCACTGTGCATGATGCTTTCAAGCCACTCCTAAGCATGTTTATTCAGCACGAAGTTCCCCTTTGTTCAGTGCGGCATAACTTCTTAGTGAACACGCGTAGGGCTGAAGCTGTATGCATTAAATAAAGAAATCTTGCACGGTATGCATACTGAGAAATTTATCGTTCTTGTGTAGATACGATTTTGCAGCATGTAAGGCATGCGGAATGAGTGCATGGCCAATCTTTTTTTAAAAAACCAGTGGCAGAGCCAGTTTGGTGTAGTGGTTAAGTGTGTGGACTCTAATCTGGGAGAACCGGGTTTGATTCCCCACTCCTCCGCATGCAGCGAGCAGGGTGACCTTGGGTCAGTCACAAGGTCTCTCAGAGCTGTTCTCTCAAGAGCAGTTTCTGTCAGAGCTCTCTCAGCCCCACCTACCTCACAGGGTGCCTGTTGTGGGGAGAGGAAGGGAAGGCGATTGTAAGCCACTCCGAGACTCCTTCGGGTAGTGAAAAAGGGGGTATAAAAACCAACTCCTCTTCTTCTTCATTATTGTTCTCCTGGATTGTACCATCCTCTTTAAATTGCAAACCAGTATTTAAAAATTGTTACAGCAACCATTTAATAGGCAAGGTGGTTCAGGAAACATTTGAATTTCAGAATGGGAAATGTATTAAATTGGTCTGCCCCGTTCTTGGGAGTCCTCCTGTTCTCTTAACCATGATGAAGTCATGCTGGGAAACTGGGCCACTGCTCTAGCTGCTAGGCCTTCCTGTCCCAGGCCAGGGTGCCATGAAGCGGCCTGTGCTGCTGTTTGGCCACCTGTGGGGCATTCATTGTACTTTCTGCCTGAAAGCCAAGTCGGCTGTTAAAGAAACAAGGAAGAAGACACCTTAAACTTCTTCCTCAACGGAGGGAGGGAAGGAGCCAGTGTATCTCTGCCATGGTGGAAAGTGCTGTTATGTTGCAACTGATTTGTGGTGTTCCTGTAGGGCTTTTGTGGTAAGAGACCTTCAGATGTTTTTTGCCTTTGCCCGCCTCTGCGTAGCAACCCTAGTCTCCCTTGGTGGTCTGGTTTGGTATAGTGCTTAAGAGCACGGACTCTAGCCTGGGAGAAGCCGGGTTTGATTCCCCACTCTTCCACATGCAGCAGCTGGTGTGACTTTGGGTCAGTCACAAGTTCTCTCAGAGCCTTTCTCTCAAGAGCAGTTCTCTAAAGAGGTCTCTCAGCCCCACCTACCTCACGGGGTGTCTGTTGTGGGGAGGGGAAGGGAAAGGAGATTGTAAGCTGCTCTGAGACGCTGAGTGAAGGGCGGGGTTATAAATGCAATCTCCTCTTCTCTTCTTTTTTTAATTTATAATTTTTATTTAAGAATTTAATAACAATACAAGGTAAGTACAATAGATGTCTGCAGGTGAAGTACAAAAATAAGGTTAGAAAAAACATTAATGCTTAGCTATGTCCAGGCTGAAGACGCCAGAGAACTGTATTACGCACTATAAAACATCCGCTTAGCTTCTGAGGTCTGACAAGACCCGGATCACCTAGGCCACCCGGATCATCTATGTGGCAGGGTTTATGGGGGCCCTGGATTCTTTTTATTTGCTGTCTTCTTTGTCCTTTTCGGATCTGATTCCCCACTTGATCTCCTTTTCTTGTTAAAGTTTCACATTCTCCAGTGGTTCAGATAGTGGGGCAGTCCGGACAGTTGGGATAAGCTCCTCCTCAACTGTACGGACTGTCCCACTCCCGAACCGCTGAGAAAGGAAGCTTCACAGGTAAGTGAACAAACCTTCCATTTCCTTGGGAAAATGCAGGTATTCAAGCAGGGATTTAAAAAAAACTATATGATGACCTGTTGGGTTGGATCCTACCACTCTATTCAGCTGGTGCCCTTGCCAGGGCTCTTTTTGTAGAAAAAGCCCAGCAGGAACTCATTAGCCTATTGGGCCACATCCCTGACAGCACGGCTCATTAGCACATTAGGCCGCACCCCCGTGTTACCAGAAGTGTGGTCATCCAGCCACACCCACCTTTTGCTTGTTATTCTGTTTACCTTGTTTGTTGTCAAAACCCAGGCCCTTTTTTGTAGCAGGGACTCCTTTGCATGTTAGGCCACACACCCCTAATGTAGCCAATCCTAATGAGTTTCCGCTGTTGGGTGTGGCCTTTTATGCTAATGAGTCCCTGCTGGGCGTGGCCAACTTGGGAGCCAACAGTGGAATCAGCTGCCTTGGGAGGTGGTGGGATCCCCCTCGCTGGCAGTCTTTAAGCAGCGGCTGGACAAACACGTGTCAGGGATGCTCTAGGCCAGGGGTGTCAAACATGTGGCCCAGGGGCTGGATCAGGCCCCCGGAGGGCTTCTATCAGGCCCGCAGTGGAACTGGCTGTCTTCTGCTTCTTCTTCCAGTGCTGCTGCTGCTGCGTCATTGTAGGTTTGCAGCTTACAGCTACACACCTGGACGGGCATACTCAACGATTGCAACAGCACAGACATTTTGATGCAGTAATTCAGAGCAAGAGGTGTCAGTTATCAGACACTGTTGAATAAACAAAATATTGTAAGAGAGGTGATGTTTTAAGCATGTTTTTATTTTAAGTTTAGAAAAAAAACCTTTGTGTTTGTGTCCTTTATAAAGTTTATATCTCCGCTACCTGGCATTACCTTTTATGACACACATGGCCCGGCCCGACAAGGTCTCATTTATGTCAGATCTGGTCCTCATAACACATGACTTCGACACCCCTGCTCTAGTTTGACCCTGCCTTGAACAAAGGGTTGGACTAGATGGTGTGTATGGCCCCTTCCAACTCTGTGAGTCTGTGATTCTAAGAGAGACATAGGCCTTAGGTCACCTGATCCTGACAGACTCGCATGGTTCAAGAGATTTCTCTTATTGAGTAGCGAACTGACAGGTTCTAGGCTGGGAAACAGATGTTAACATCTGTGCTGTGGGCATCTGACAGTGGTGTGTGTCTCTTCAGGGCGTTTTATTACTTGGAGAGCTGAACCATACTGAGTGCTCTCAGCGCTGAAGGACTGACGTTAGCTGTGTTTTGCGGCCGACTGCAGCTGTGCTCTGTCTCCTCGGTAAAGAGGCATAGACGGCTTCTTGTGCGTCGTACGGATTGTCGTGTTCCGTTGATTTTGCAAGAATGGCTTCTCTTTGTTAGGCCACTGAAATCCCTGGCAACAGCCCCCCTCCCCTTACCAATAATCATGCCATAGTAACAGTTGGTAATGACCTAATTTAAAAAATAGAATTTTTTTAATTGTATGCCTTGGAACGACGTTATGCCACTCATGCTTAGGGAGCCTGGAATGAATACATTAAATATGAATACTTGCCTCAAGCCTCAGTCATTAAGACCTGTTTCTTCCTCGTTAATTCATATCTATATAGGAACAGCCTATGAACCTTGTAGGGCATGTCTTTAAAATGTCTCCCCCTCACACACACTCTTGTCCCAACCAGTCCAGAACATCTGAAGAAGTGAGCCGTGACTCACGAAAGCGCCTCCCCTGCCACACATTTTGTTAGTCTTTAAGGTGCCGCTGGACTTTTGCTCTTTTCTACTGTCCAGAACATACTTAGATTTTCCAAAACGTTTTTATTCCACCTTTCCTCCCATGAGCTGTGATGACCGGGTGCTTTCTCAACTCGCCACCCACACTGCCGCACCTTCCAGTCGAAGTGACCGAGCAGATTTTAGTTATGGTGCGGGTCGTGAGTGGCCAGTAAAGGCAATGTTATCAAATGTGCTGGATTATGTGCTGCTGTTATAGAGGAAGCGGGGGGGGGGATGGATGGATGGAACCAGAATCTGAGGTAATTTCTACTACTCCCCCCCCTTCTCCTGGAGTGATTTGCACCAACACCTTCTTTTCTTAACACAAAAAATAAGTGTATTGTCTGTAGTTTAGAGGAGACTCAGTGCTGAGTGGTTTGGTGGATAAGGCAAAGAACGCCACAAGCAGGGGTCATTTCGGTGGGAAGGGAACAGCCTTCCGTCACGCTGGCCACATAACCACGGAAATGTCTTCGGACAGCGCTGGCTCTTCGGCTTGGAAACTGAGATGAGCACCGCAACCCTGGAGTCGGATTCGACTGGCTTTCGAGCAAGGGAAACCTAAACAGAGTTTGCTCTGCAACTGGCACAAACATATCTTGTTCTTGTGCTCAGACTTTCTCTCCCTCCTCCCCCTTGGGTGGAAAGTGCGAAGGAAGGCGTCTGCGTTTGGGAAGCCTTGAATCAAGCATACGGGCTCAAAAATAATCTGTGTTCATGCCCATCATAATGATTCACCTTGAAGGTTTTTGAGCGGAAAGGTGGTGCTGAATAATAAAGCTCACCCTCCAAAGCAGCCACTTTCTCTGGCGGGACTGATCTCTGTAATCTGAAGATCAGTCGGAATTCTGGGAGATCTCCAGGCCCCACCTGGAGGAGCCTAGGGGGCGGGCACATGCAACAAGCCCCACCCCCTGCTCCCAGCAGCCCTCAGTCAGAGCAGGAAGCAGCCAGGTAAGTTGCAGAGCCCCCCCCGGCCCCCGGGCCAAAACAATCCAGTGGCACCTTTAAGACCACGTTTTATTCAGGTGCAAGCTCTCCCTCCTCTGTGAGGACAGATCTGCATGCCCCCCCCCCAACAGCTAGCAATCCAAAACCGTCCAATGGAGCCTGAGCGGTGGATGTTGCCGTCTGACACACTTCCGGTGATGTCAGGGGGTGTGGCATAGGCAAATAAGTTATGCTAATGAGCTACGCTAATGAGCTCCTGCACCTTTTTTTCTACTAAATGACCCCTGGCCACAAGTTATTGGTTATTTACGGTACGGGACAGGAGAACTCTGCTTTAGGACAGGTACACTTTCACACACCAAGATGGGTAGTTGTGTTAGTCTGTAGCAGTAGAAAAGAGCAAGAGTCCGGCAGCACCTTAAAGTCTAACAAAAATCGTGGCAGGGGAGGAGATTACGTGAGTCGCTGCTCATTTCTTCAGATACAGCTAAATACAGACGCACATCCACAACTTTACTGGTGTTTCTTGTGTGAGAGAGAAAGATCTCACTCTGAGCTTTTCTTTAGCCCAATGATCTCAGCCTATTGATGTAGAATCAGGAGGGCTCACTTTTACAGCTTGTCTCTCTTTTAGGGGAAATCTGTGGAAAATGATTCACAGATGGTTTTCGACACCCTCGAGGCGGTCAAAGATCTGTAAAGTTGTAACCAGAGAAAGTAACACAAACTTACTTTTTTCCACATGTGGTGGACATGTATTCGGGCCTCCAGCTCCTGGAAACAAATAACGAGACTGGTATTTAGCGTCTTGAGAATTCAGATCCCCTATAAACCAGAGACATTGCTGCTTAGTTATTTATCAGATACCCCCAAAGATCTACAAATTAGTTGCCTTACACATGGGTCCTTTCGTAGAAAAAGAGTGCAGGAGCTCATTAGCATAACTCATTAGCATAACTTATTTGCATATGCCACACCCCCTGACATCACCGGACGTGTGTCAGAAGGCAACACCCACTGCCCCGGCTCCACTGGACTGTTTTGGATTGCTAGCTATTGGGGCCCCCCCCGCAGATCTGCCCTCACAGAGGAGGGAGAGCTTGTACCTGAATAAATCTTGGCCTTAAAGGTGCCACTAGACTGTTTTGGATTGCTAGCTGTTGGGGGGGGACACACACAGATCTGTGCAGAAAGGAAGGAAGGAGAGAAAGAAAGAGAAGGAAAGAAGGCCGCCCTGAGCCCGTTCGCGGGGAGGGCGGGGTAAAAATGCTATAAATAAATAAATAAAGGCGGGAAAGAAAGAGGGAGAGAAGGAAAGAAGGAGGGCTGCTTCTTGCTCCTTGTGGCCCAGGGCTGCTGGGAGCAGGGGGCAGGGCTTGTTGCATGTGCCCGCCCCCTGGGCTCTTTACTGCTGGAGCTCTGCTCCTGCGCGCTCCTGCAGGAAATGATCCCTGCGGCCAGGTTGGGTTTTGCCTAGCAATGGAAACAGAATAAGACTCCCATGTTACAAGGCTGGCTTTTAAAATCAAAAGTTGAGGAAGAGTTGGTTTTTGTACCCTGCTTTTCTCTTCTCTAAGGAGTCTCAAAGCTGCTTACAATGGCCATTTCCTTCCTTTCCCTACCCTGTGAGGTAGGTGGGGCTTGAGAGAGCTCTAAGAGAACTGCTGTTGAGAGAATAGCTCTGAGAGAACTGTGACTGGCCCAAGGTCACCCAGCAGGCTTCATGTGGAGGAGTGGGGCATCAAAGCCGGTTCTCCAGATGAGAGTCCACCGCTCTTAACCACTACACCACAGTTTTAACAGCATTTGAATCCAGTGGCACCTTTAAGACAACGAAGTTTAAATCTGAGTATAAGCTTTCATGTGGATTCAACTTTGTTGGTCTTAAAGATGCCACTGAACTCAAACTTTCTTCTGTTGCTTCAGAGCAACACGGCTACCCACCTGAATCTTTCTGTATGTCTTTTGTTTTAATACCATTCTAAACTAGCTTTCATTAAAATATAGGCTTCTTTCAGATCATTCACAGTGGGGGTAGTCATTTTAGTCTATTGCAGTGAAACAAAAGTCCAGTGGCACTTTAAGAAGAAGAAGAGAAGAGGATTGGATTTATACCCCGCCCTTCACTACCCAAAGGTGTCTCAGAGCGGCTTACAAACTCCTTTCCCTTCCCCTCCCCACAACAGACACTCTGTGAGGTAGATGGGGCTGAGAGAGCTCTTGACAGAAACGGATCTTTTTCAAGAACAGCTCTTACCAGAACTACGGCTTGCCCAAGGTCATCCAGCCAGGTGCAAGTGGAGGAGTGGGGAATCAAACCCGGCTCTCCCAGATTAGAGTCCGCACACTTAACCACTACACCAAATTGGCTCTCACTGAGTGACAACGTAACTTTCTGTGTAATAACGAGGCAGATGATTGTCTTTATTTCCATTGTATTTGATGAAGTGAGCTCTGACTCATGGGAGTTCATACTGGAATAAATATTGAGTCTTTAAATTGCCACCCAGCTTCTGTATCGTTTTGCCATCAGATAAACAGCTCAAGTGGTTAAGACACTGAACTGCAACCTGGAAGGTTAGGGTTAGAGACCCGAGTGCCGCATGACGGAGTGAGCTCCCGTCTCTGGTCGCAGCTCCTGCCAACCTAGCAGTTCGAAAGCAATAAATTGCAAGTAGATAAATAGGTACCACTTCGGTGGGAAGGTAACAGCATTCCGTGCGCCTCGGCGTTCAGTCACACCGGCCACATAACCACGGAAATGTCTTCGGACAGCGCTGGCTCTTCGGCTTGGAAACTGAGATGAGCACCGCAACCCTGGAGTCGGATTCGACTGGCTTTCGGGCAAGGGAAACCTAAACAGAGTTTGCTCTGCAACTGGCATGAACATATCTTGTTCTTGTGCTCAGACTTTCTCTCCCTCCTCCCCCTTGGGTGCAAAGTGTGAAGGAAGGCGTCTGCATTTGGGAAGCCTTGAATCAAGCATGCAGGCTCAAAAATAATCTGTGTTCATGCCCATCATAATGATTCACCTTGAAGGTTTTTGAGCGGAAAGGTGGTGCTGAATAATAAAGCTCACCCTCCAAAGCAGCCACTTTCTCTGGCGGGACTGATCTCTGTAATCTGAAGATCAGTCGGAATTCTGGGAGATCTCCAGGCCCCACCTGGAGGCTGGCAGCCCTACACGACACCTGCACACAGTTATGGGGCACTTACATGCCTCTAGCCTCTCAGTCGGTTCTGAAATCCAGCACGTATATGAAAATGGTGCGTGGGATACATTAAGCGATGTGGATTAGCAGAGGTAGGCTCTGGGTAACGCTGCTGCCGTGGCTCACAGGATTTTGCAAAGCCGTTTTCCCATTCCAGACAGCTCTTTGGCTTGCAGGCGGCCCATCACCCCAGTTCCTGGAAACGGGTTTGGAGTTTACTGGACAGCGGGCTCCACAGTTAGCTGCTTGTTCCTTAAGGCAAATAAAACTTGAGATTTGGAATGGAGGTAGTGTGTGCGCATCCCCCCCCCGCCTCCAGCTGCGACAGAAGTTCCATTCTGTGGGAAGGGCCCGCCACTGGAGAGGAACAAAGGGTCCCTTTTCATAAGCGGAGTCCGTGGCCGCCCTGCCTTTCCCAGAAAACCCGACAAACCGGGGCTGCCTTGTGTGCTAGCAACGGGAGGGGGGGAGGCAAAAATCTCAAGGTGGGTGGGTCAGAGAGCCATTTCGCTCCATATTAGGAAAGGGAAGGAGTATAAAGTTTAAAAAGAAAGAAAGTGAAGGTGTATGTATTCTGTCTTCTGTTGACGACGGTCTAGCGCAAATTCCATTTCTGTGGGTTTTGAGTGTCTCTGCTGTCCATCATAATGCATAGCCAGTGGGGTTTTTTTTGTATTAAAAAGGTGCTGGTACTTACCTTTTTTGAGCTGCGGTGGCTCAAGTGGTTAAGACACTGAACTGCAGGCTGTGGAAGGTCAGTAGTTCAGCAGTTCGAGACCCGGGTGCCGCATGTGGGCGAGTGAGCTCCCGTCTCTAGTTCCAGCTCCTGCCAACCTAGCCGTTCGAAAGCAAGAAATTGCAAGTAGATAAATAGGTACCACTTCGGTGGGAAGGTAACAGCGTTCCGTGCGCCTTGGTGTTTAGTCATGCCGGCCACATGACCATGGAAATGTCTTCGGACAGCGCTGGCTCTTCGGCTTTGAAACGGAGATGGGCACCGCAGCCCTAGAGTCGGATTCGACTGGCTTTCGAGCAAGGGAACCTTTACCTTTTTTACTTACCTGCCAGGTGGGCCATGCATCTGGTCAGGTCCCCAGCTATCAATGGGCTCCTCCCTACTCCCAGTTGTGACAAACTAAGCTCCAAAACCAAGATGCTTAGTGTATCAAAGTTTAGGGGTTAATGCCTTACTCACTGTAAAGCAGTTTGATTGACAGGCTGTTGCCTGTGTGCACCCCCCCCCCTTTCTGATGGTCAGCACCAGTTGAGGAGACCGTTCAAAAGTCTTGTCAGTCTGGTCAGAAGGAATCAGCCTTCGTTTGGACTTTGGCTTGGCAGTTCCCAGTCAGGAGCAGAGTGTGTGTGTCGGTCCGTAGGAAACAGAGAAGTCACTTGGGAAGTGAAGGGACACAGATCCTTGCCCTTACTGTGTACCCTCGCATCTGAGGAAAAGTTCAGAAATCAGAACTTACAAGTCTAAGTGTCAGCCCTAGTTGAATTCCATTTATTCACAGTCTCCAGAACTGGGGTTTAGGCTTGACAGAAGAGACTGGACAGGAGGTTGAAAACTGCCGGTCTAGCCAAACAGAAAAAGGATTTAGTTGCTGTAGATTTTCCGAGTTGTGTGGCCGTGGTCTTGGCATTGCAGAACCTGACGTTTCGCCAGTAACTGTGACTGGCATCCTCAGAGGTATAACACAGAAAGATGGAGTACTCTCTGTGTCGAGGATTATCACTCCTAGAAAGAGTTATTCAGAGGGTTCAACTCAGAAGGGACCTCTGGTTTGTGTGAAAAGGGAAACTGTCTTAGACTCCTTCAAGAGTAAAAAAAAGGGAAAGTTATAATCCCATAAGGGAAGTCTTTAAATACAGGAAGAAAGTACTAACTTCCAGGAAACTAAAATCATTTTAATGGAACTTTATTAAGACACATTTGCTGCTGAAAGAAATCTCCCAAGACAAACAAACCTCTCACAGTTAAGAACCGAGTCTCTAAGAATATAAGCTTCAACTATACTCTGGCCTGTTCAAAATAGTATAATTTGTATAAACAACCAAATTTACATCACCTTCTCGTCCCCTGCCCTATTCCTAACTGAACTGTGCCTGTTCAGTAAAACCAACTTTTCTGTTTGAACTTCGTGTCAGTTCCTGCTCAGTTACAAAAAGTCTCTGGCCTGAGCAAAGGCCAAATGACTTCTCTAACACCGGGTGGGACATGCAGAAAGTTATAATCCCGTAATTCAAATACACTACGCTGCTCAGTCAGAGTGGGGAACAGTGTTTTGGCGGGAAAATCTGCCTCACAGGGAAGATGCAGCAGGGGTCTGTCATATCAGTCCACCATCCTCCTGAGATACCTGTTCTCCCCCAGCTTCTCTTCTGGGGTTGGGGACAGTCGGGACTGAGCGGATCTTTGGCACTGCTTGGCCCATCCTTTCCTGGGTCCTTCACCCCCTTGTTGTGCCTGCTAACGCCATCACCACGTGAGAGGGTGAGAGTATATCAGCTGCTGCGAGTGGACACAGGCCTCTGGCCCGCCTGCCCCCTTCCCCAATGCCTTCTCCAGTCCTGAATTCTGCTGACCGAAAAGGTGCCGGTATGCCGTGCTGGTGCATACGGGCACAAAAAAGTTCTGCTCATACCAGAGGACAGCAAATGGGTCACTCCACGGTCTAGTTGGGTGACCGTGTATGATGGAGTAGTGTAACTTTGCTGGTATTATTTATATCTATCCCGCCTTTCTCCCCAACGGGAACCCAAAGGAGGTTACATCGTTCTCCTCTCCTTCATTTTATCCTCACAACAACCATGTGAAGAACATATGAAGCTGCCTTATACTGAATCAGACCATTGGTCCATTCAGGTCAGTACTGTCTACTCAGACTGGCAGGGTCTCAGGCAGAGGCCTTTCCCATCACCTCCTGCCTGGTCCTTTTTAACTGGAGACGCCGGGGATTGAACCTGGGACCTTCTGCACCCCAAGCAGATGCTTTGCCACTGAGCCACGGCCCCTCCCCGTAAAATGAAGGAGAGAGAAGAGAGTGGATTTATACCCCGCCCTTCACTCAGTCTTAGAGTGGCTTACAATCTCCTTTCCCTTCCTCTCCCCACAGCATACACCCTGTGAGGTAGGTGGAGCTGAGAGAATGTGATTGGCTCAAGGTCACCCAGCGAGCTTCCGTGGCATGAGCTTCCGTGGCATGAGCGGGGATTTGAACCTGGGTAGATCCAGATCCTAGTCTTAACCACTATACCACGTCGAGTCTGGGGACCAGTTTTAAGGAGCTGGAGTCATCCTTCAAATAGCCTTGCACGTTTGATGTAGGCAACTGCGGCGTTTGACTTTGGAGGCCTCTGTCTTCTGGATCCTCTCCAACTCTTCTGATCAACTATAAGCTCGACTAGTTTTTGATCAGTAAACTATCTGTGAACGCTTTCAGACTTTTCGTTTGCTTCCTCGGCGCTTCTCGCTATCGTAGAACTGAGCACCGTAGATAAAGTAGCGTTCTCTGCCAACTGGATTTGGGCACCTGCCATCTTTGATAAAACACTATGCATATGGCATTAATTATACGTGATTAAAACGCAATGTAGGTTTAGCAGATTTCCCACTCCTGAGGTAGGCAAAGGGCCAAACTGAACATGTGCGGCGATGGGATAACCCCTTTTACATTGGGGCAGCCATGAAGAAGGGGGGGAGGAGATTGGGGCGGGGAAAGAGCCGGAGACTTAACACTTTCCTTGCCTGCCATTTCTTAGCTCAAATTATGATGCCTTGCTTTTGGAAATGCGCACATGTCCTTGCAGGTTAACATTTAGAACCCTGTGAGGTAGGGGAGGTGGTTGGGGGGTTGGAACACCTTGGAACAGAGAACTGAGTAGAGGTACTGCTCCCTCTAAGCTGAGTTAGTGTGAGCTAGCTCACAGTTTTTTAGCCTCTGGCTCACACCTTTTTGTCTTAGCTCAGGAAGGAGGGCTCCAGAGCAAACTAATTTATGCAGGAGCCAAATCGCTCTCTCACGACTTTAATGCCAGTAGCTCACAAAGTAGATTTTTTGCTCACAGGACTCCACAGCTGAGAGGGAGCATTGGTAGAAAGAGTTATATGCTCGTTCTCTGGTTACAATCATGCTCCCCCCTCCTCTGGGGGATTTCCAGATTTAAAAAAGTCATCCGAGCAGAACTACGCATTGCATGCAAATATGTGAAATAATCTTAATAGCATGTCTATTAATGGATATCCTCTGCCACCATATCCACTCCCTCAAGTTCCATGTCCCCTTGGGTCGAATTCTATCCAGTCTGTGCTTGCAGTGGTGGCAAACCTAAGAATGGCCCGCCCACCTCATCAGACCAAAGGTCCATATCCTCCTGCGTCCTGTTTTCCCAGCCAAAATATTCTGCAGAATCCACAGTCCGGACATGATGCTCATTCACCGCTTTGTTTCCCGTTCCCTCAGTTTCAAGGGATCCTTCCGGAGCTTTTTTTACAAAGGTGTGACGGACAGGAGGCTGTCCTGCCCCTGAAGGGAAAAACTGCTGTTTTCATGTCTCACCCTAGGGAGGGCGGCTCCAGCATCCAGTCTCTTTTTAGAGGGTGGAATGAATGTTGGAGGGAAGGACAGGGGCTGTCTTAGTTCTGGTCTGCCTCAGGGAGAGAGGACTCATTGTTTCTGGTCTGCCTCAGGGAGAGAGGACTCATTGTTTCTGGTCTGCCTCAGGGAGGGAGCACTCATTGTTTCTGGTCTGCCTCAGGGAGGGAGCACTCATTGTTTCTGGTCTGCCTCAGGGAGGGAGCACTCATTGTTTCTGGTCTGCCTCAGGGAGGGAGCACTCATTGTTTCTGGTCTGCCTCAGGGAGGGAGCACTCATTGTTACTGGTCTGCCTCAGGGAGGAAGCAATAATTGTTTCTGGTCTGCCTCAGCGAGAGAGCAGACAGTTTGAAGGGTAGCTGGTAGTGTGACAGAGTGGTTTCATTCTGCCTCCGGGAGAAAATAGAGTACCTGATTGTGAGGCCTGTCTCTGGCAGCGAGCAGACCTTGTCCCATTTACATAGATTCAGGTGGATAGCCTTGTTGGTCTGAGGCAACAGAACAAAGTTAGGGTCCATCGGCACCTTTAAGACCAGCCAAGTTTAATTCTGGGTGTAAGCTTTTGTGTGCATGCACACGAAAGCTTATACCCAGAATTAGACTTTGTTGGTCTTAAAGGTGCCACTGGACTCAGGCTTTGTTCTTGTACCATTTAGGCCACTAACGCACTGTCATTTTTGTCACTCATTTGTCCCTATTGCTTTGTGTGTGTGTGTGTCCCCTTTTCCACATGTGTTTTGCTCCCCCTGGGACTACTAGAGAGAGAAAAACACATTGGGGGGGGGAGATCCTGAAGCCACAGTAACACAGAAGTGATGAAAATCAGAATGCAGAAGAGTGCTACTGAACTTCCGCTTGAGAGCTCTGGGCTTGTTCACAGGAGCCAAAAATGAGAGCAGATCTGACTGTCTTCCTTCATTTTTGTTTCCATTCTGAGCAAAAGAATCCTCCCCTGGAGTGATTTAAGCTTCCCTTGTTCCTTTCCAGACAATAGGCTTGTATATAGTCTCTGAAGCCTCTCCATAACAAATAAGCTTCTTCTCACACTTTAATTATCACTTTAGCAAGAACAGACAATGGACTCATGGAGAAGGTAAATGGTGATGTTCAGTAGATCAAACAATTCCTGCCTTCCCAGATGTGGCTGATGCTATGCAAGGCAACTGACAATAACTCCTACCCTTGATAGGGTTTTTTTGTTTTTTTTTAAAAACTGGTTCCCCCAAAATCAAAGGAGGCTGTGTGGGTCCCCATGATTGGTAGAAAAGTCCTGTCACAAATGGGCTTTCAGTATCCTGAATAATTTGGAGTCGTTGGCAATAGGGATGCCAGCCTCCAGGTGGGACCTGGGGATCCCCTGGAATTAAAGCTCATCTCCAGACTACAGAAATCAGCTCCCATAGAGGAAATTGATGTTTTGGAGGGTGAACTCCGTGTGGCATTGTATCCCACTGAAGTCCCTGTCCTCCCCATGTTCCATTTCCAAATCTCCAGGGGTTTTCCAACCTAGATCTGGCTACCCTCCCCCTCCATCTCCCGCTGGTGGCCGGTTAAGTGTGCGGACTCTAATCTGGGAGAACCGGGTTTGATTTCCCCACTCTTCCACTTGCACCTGGCTGTATGACATTGGGCAAGCCGTAGTTCTGATAAGAGCTGTTCTTGAAAATGAGCAGTTTCTGGTAAGAGCTCTCTCAGCCCCACCTACCTCACAGGGTGTCTGTTGTGGGGAGGGGAAGGGAGAGGAGTTTGTAAGCCGCTCTGAGACTCCCAAGTGAAGGGCGGGGGATAAATCCAATCTCTTCTCTTCTTTTTCTATATGACAAGCTCAGCCTTCCTCACTGCTCATTGGCCAACTAGATCATTTACAAACCAGTTAAACGGCACTGGTTCCACTGCAGATCCTTGGAGGGTGTGTGTGAAAGACCCTACTGTCTAGTTTAATCCAGCCCTCTGTTTCTCCTCTTCTTTTGGTCCTAAGAGCCAGTGTGCTATAGGGTTAGGATACAATGTTCCCTCTAAGCTATGGAGACCTGTGAGCAAAAATACTACTTTGTGAGCTACTGGCATTAAAGGTGTGAGCAAGCAATTTGGCTGCTGCGTAGATTAGTTTGCTGCGGAGCCATCCTTCCTGAGCGAAGACAAAAATGTGTGACCCGGAGGCTAAGAAACTGTGAGCTAGCTTAGAGGGAACACTGGTCAGGAAGGCCCATGTTTGAATCCCAGTTCTTCCGTAGGAATCTGCTTGGCGGACCAGTCACACTTCTCTCAGTCCGGCCTACCTCACAGGGTTGTTGTGAGGCTAAAATGAAGGACAAGGAACAGCATAAGCCAGTATGGGTCCCCATTGTGGGGAAAGTTGGGGTATAAATGAACTAAAATTAATTTGCTTGTCCCCTTATGACTGCTAAACTTTGGGATCCTCTGGCGAGGGACACTGTCAATAGCTTTTTCAAAGTCCAAGTAAGTAATGCTCCCTCTAAGCTGTGGAGTCTTATGAGCAAAAATACTACTTTGTGAGCTGCTGGCATTAAAGGTTTGAGCGAGCGATTTGGCTCCTGCTTAATTTAGTTTGCTCTGGAGCCTTCCTGAGCTAAGAGAAAAAGGTGTGAGCCAGAGGCTAAAAAACTGTGAGCTAGCTCACACTAACTCAGCTTAGAGGGAACACTGTATGGTACTTGGTTATGATGGCAGCCTCCTCTATGGGCACAAGCTGGTGGAGGAGTCTCTTGGATCGGTGAGATGTGCCTTGCGCCAATAAAATGCCACTGGTGTCTGAAATGAGTGGTGGGATGCCCCCACCCCCATCCTTTAGTCCCCAGGATCACACCAGCCATGCTGAAGCTCACAAAGAACTCAGAATAGTTGGAGAGGTGGAACTTTGCAGAAAGCACTTTGATTCTTCCTCAGCAAGGCTTGTTTTCCAAATGTGTAAAACTTTTAAAATGGTCTTTGCCAGTTTATCTGTGACAGGCTGACTTGGAACTTCCTAACTGCCTTGAATCCACCCCCCCCCCCTTTAACAGCATGGTGTTGGCTGCTTTCCAGTAGGCCCATGTTTGAATCCCAGTTCTTCCGTAGGAATCTGCTTGGCGGGCCAGTCACACTTCTCTCAGCCTGGCCTACCTCACAAGGTTGTTGTGAGGCTAAAATGAAGGACAAGGCACAGCGTAAGCCAGTGTAGGTCCCCATTGTGGGGAAAGTTGGGGTATAAATGAACTAAAATTAATTTGCTTGTCCCCTTATGACTGCTAAACTTTGGGATCCTCTGGCGAGGGACACTGTCAATAGCTTTTTCAAAGTCCAAGTAAGTAATGCTCCCTCTAAGCTGTGGAGTCTTATGAGCAAAAATACTACTTTGTGAGCTGCTGGCATTAAAGGTTTGAGCGAGCGATTTGGCTCCTGCTTAATTTAGTTTGCTCTGGAGCCTTCCTGAGCTAAGAGAAAAAGGTGTGAGCCAGAGGCTAAAAAACTGTGAGCTAGCTCACACTAACTCAGCTTAGAGGGAACACTGTATGGTACTTGGTTATGATGGCAGCCTCCTCTATGGGCACAAGCTGGTGGAGGAGTCTCTTGGATCGGTGAGATGTGCCTTGCGCCAATAAAATGCCACTGGTGTCTGAACTGAGTGGTGGGATCCCCCTCCCCCCATCCTTTAGTCCACAGGATCACACCAGCCATACTGATACAAAGAACTCAGAATAGTTGGAGAGGTGGAACTTTGCAGAAAGCACTTTGATTCTTCCTCAGCAAGGCTTGTTTTCCAAATGTGTAAAACTTTTAAAATGGTCTTTGCCAGTTTATCTGTGACAGGCTGACTTGGAACTTCCTAACTGCCTTGAATCCACCCCCCCCCCCTTTAACAGCATGGTGTTGGCTGCTTTCCAGTAGAGAAATCAGCAGTTTCAGATGTACTTATGTATTCACTTTGTTTGTACCTCACGGTTTCCCCTGATGGGGGCCCAAAGCGGCTTACATAATTGCCCTCTCCTCCACTTCATCCTCACAACAACCCTGTGCGGTAGGTTAGGCTGAGCGTGTGCGTGTGACTGGCCCCAGGTCACCCACCAAGCTTCCGTGGCAGAGCAGGGATTCGAGCTTGCATCTCCCAGAGCCTAGTCTGGCACTCTAACCACTAGACCGTTTGGGTTCTCTGTTCCTTGAGAACTCCTTGGGTGTTCGCCAACTGGATCTGATGACACGCGACTACCTGTAATCTTTTGAATTTGGTCTGGAGCCTCAGCCTGCCATGTCTATGTTCTACGGCTGTCCAAATGACCCAAGGTGACATGTTAGCGTCAATGCTCCCTCTAAGCTTTGGAGTTTTGTGAGCAAAAATTCTACTTTGTGGGCTACGGGCATTAAAGTTGTCAGCGAGCGATTTGGCTGCTGCATAAATCAGTTTGCTCTGGAGCCACACGTCCTGAGCGAAGACAAAAATGTGTGAGCCGGAGGCTAAAAAACTGTGAGCTAGCTCACACTAACTCAGCTTAGAGGGGACACTGGTTAGCGTCCCATTCTCCTGCACCGCACTGCCGTGTCCTTTACTGTAGTTTTTTGCCCATGTATCAAAACAGACTGAAGGTACGTTCCTTTGTATATTTGACCCCGCAATCCAGAGAACTTTGGCACTAAGGACACACAAACAAAGATCCCGTGAGTCTGTTCTTCTAATGGAAGTCTCTTCTCAGTGTAAAGGATCCTTTGATGACACAATAGTGTTGCCAAACAGTGGCAGCCAATGACTGGCAACCGGTAGGAGTTGAGGCACGGCAGGCACATAGGGGGCGCCATCAGTGCAATGGCATTAGTCACTTCCAGGGAAAACCCGGAAGTGATGTCATACCTCTCTAGGACTCACTGCCGACTCTGTGGCAAAACCACAGAGCCTCTGGTGATTCCTAGAAAGATGTGAAGTCACTTCTGGGTCTCTCCCCCAGATGCAACATAACATTTACTTTATTCCCCACCAACACCACCATTCTGTAGATTGGTGGCAGGCAGTGTGGGTTGTCAGGTGGAGACGGTAGTGGGGGACCCAGCAGGTTGACAACACGAGCGTGCTCAGCGGAAGGGTCTCTTGTGCTGAAAGGAAAATGGTGCTGGTGGTGAAACGGATCTCCAAGATCGATTATCAGTAGCTTTCCACATGTTGAAAGCCGCTAAGAGCTTGGCTGGAGGAAGGGTAACCAGAGAAATGCGTCATTTCTACCCTGCATTGTGTTGTGGGCGGTGAAAGAGAGCTAGAATGCAGCCGGTCCACTTCGACTCCTTTTGCCCAACCACTTCAGTGTTTACTTTTCTAATTTTAGTCCTGATGCTTGTTCTGTTCTACACTTTAAATAAGGCAATTTTATGCAAATCCGTCTGCTTTCTTATTAGCAGGAGTGTCATTTGTTTGCTTTGGAGACTGGAAAACAGTTTCCAGATGGGTCTCGGGAGTGTGAGAGAGTCTGTATCTATACAACTGACTAATTTATATGCACAAATAATGACATTTTAATACGTGGGCTGCTATGTAGAACTCTGTATTTCTATCACATTCCCGCCATTCTGTTGACTGTGAGCAAACAGAGCTGAGGATAGATTTGGTGTGAAGGAAGAGGCTGATACAAACATGATCCTCTCAGCAAAAGAATATTTGCCGGGTGGTGATCTTCCAGTATAACATGTTCTCCCTCTCCTAAAAAACTAGAACTCAAAAGCATCTAATGAGACTGATAGGCAGTAGGCTCAGGGTGGACAAAAGGAAATATTACTTTACATAGAGATGGGTTAAAATGTGGAATTTGCTGCCAGAGGATTGTAGTGGTGGCCACCGGAAGAAACAGCTTCAAAAAGGGGTTAGATAGATTCATGGAGGATCAGTCTATCAGTGGCTACTATCCATGGTGACTGAGGAGAACCTCCACATTCAGAGGCACTAATCCTCTGAATCCCAGAGCCTGGAGGCAACATCAGGGGAAGGCCTTGGCCTCTGTGTCCTGGTGTTGGCCGTCCAGAGGAACTGGTTGGCCACTGTGTGAGACAGGATGCTGGGCTAGATGGACCACTGTGAGATTTGATTCCCCACTCCTCCTCATGCAGCTGCAAGTGTGACCTTGGGTCAGTCATAAGTTCTTTCAGAGTTGTTCTCTCAAGAGCAGTTCTCTGTCAGAGCTCTCTCAGCCCCACCTACCTCACAGGGTGTCTGCTGTGGGGAGGGGAAGGGAAAGGAGTTTGTAAGCCGCTCTGAGACACCTTTGGGTAGTGAAGGGCGGGGTATAAATCCAGTCTCCTCCTCCCCCTCCCCACTGTTTCATTTCATCTTGCATTAGGCTTGATATATAGCAGGGGTCACCACCTTTTTGAGCCAGTGGGCACCTTTGGAATTCTGACACAGCGGGATGGGCACAGACACGTAATGGCTGCCACAAAATGGCTGCTTCAGGAGGCGGAGCCAGCTACAAAACGATCGCCACGGCTTAACTTCAGTCACTCAGTGCAGATCCTTGTGCTGTGGTGACAGCTGCTGGCAAAGCAACATTTTAAAAAAAGTCTGCGCAGCCAATCAAATCTCAATGAGTCCGTTCGAAGCCTTACTGGACAAAAGGCCCATCCGACCCCACCTACTTTTAAAAAACACTTGCTGGGCACCGTGCTGGGGACCCCTGGTATACAGTCTGATATAGAGTCAGCCTGGATTGTCGGTAGTTCAGCAGTTCGAGACCCGAGTGTGCCGCATGGCGGAGTGAGCTCCTGTCTCTAGTTCCAGCTCCTGCCAACCTAGCAGTTCGAAAGCAGTAGATAAATAGGTACCACTGTGGTGGGAAGGTAACAGCGTTCCGTGCGCCTAGGTGTCTAGTCATGCCGGCCACATGACCGCGGAAACGTCTTCGGACAGCGCTGGCTCTTCAGCTTGGGAACGGAGATGGGCACCGCATCTCTAGAGTCGGATTCGACTGGCTTTCGAAGAAGGGAAAACTTCACCTTCCTTTACCTTCCTGTTAGTTGAGACTGTCCATCACCTACTCTGTAGGAGTAAATTGTTCCTTGGACTGGATCCTATTTTACACGGATCCCTCTTTGAATCAACCCCTACCCCCCTGTGTGGGAGATCAGGCCCCACGTTTGTACCCTTCATGTGTCTGAAATAAATAAATGTTAGTCTTTAAGGTATCGCTGTGTAATTTTAAGTTACACGGTTTCTGTCAGTTGGGTTCACGAGGGTTCTTTATTAAGGAAGAACAGCTTGTTTCCGGCATTAGAAAAAAAACACACACCAAAAAAAGCAGCACAAGTCCCGAAGGAATCTGCTTTTCTTGGAAAGAAGGGTTTTCTTTTTTTAATTATCACCAGCCAGGGAAGGAATTCGGTTTCCTGTTTCTTTTTCTAACAACCTCTTTCCCAATTGAATTCCTGGCCATTTCTTTGACTGAGTGTTCTTTCCCCAAGAGGTGAGGCTGTTGACATTTGTTTCAGTTCAGGCGTGTTCTCGGAGCATGGGTTTCAATGTGCAAGACGGTGCCTGTATTGTTTATCATTTACATTAGAAGTAAGCGCCTGAGAGCCGGCATGTGGCAATGCGTTCAGCCCAGGGTTGCCAGCTCCAGCTTGGGAAATTCCTGGAGATTTGGGGGGTGGAGCCCAGGGGAGGGGAGGGGCCTCATGCCATGGAGCCCTACCCTCCAACGCAGCAGTTTTCTCCTGGGGAGCTGATCTCTGTAGTCTGGAGGTTGGCAACCCTTGGTTGAATCCATTCCCCCCAAAACGGAGGCAGCAGGGGCAGTGCTTTTTGACTTCTCCCCCATGCAAAAAAAAAGTTACCGGTGTCTGGTAAACGAATGCACCAGAGAGAAGTATTGCTTTTAATGCACTAGTTTTATTGCAGACTGTGTTTTTAAAATGTGTGTGTGTGTGTGTGTGTGTTAAGTGCTGTCAGGTCACTTCTGAGCTATGGTGACCCTCAGGGGTCATTTCCTGCAGGAGCGCACAGGAGCGGAGCTCCGGCAGTAAAGAGCCCAGGGGGGCAGGCACATGCAACAAGCCCCACCCCCTGCTCCCAGCAGCCCTCAGTCAGAGCAAAAAGCAGCCAGGTAAGTTGCACAGCCCCCCCCCCGCAGTCCCCGGGTCCAAAACAGTCCAGTGGCACCTTTAAGACCAAGTTTTATTCAGGTACAGTCTCTCCCTCCTCTGCGAGGACAGATCTGCATGTCCCGTCCCGTCCCCCCCGCCAATAGCTAGCAATCCAAAACAGTCCAGTGGAGCCTTTAAGACCAAGTTTTATTCAGGTACAAGCTCTCCCTCCTCTGTGAGGACAGATCTGAACGTTCCCCCCCATAGCTAGCAATCCAAAACAGTCCAGTTATGCTAATGAGCTCCTGCACCTCTTTTTCTACGAAATGAGATGGTGCCCTGACCTGGATAGCCCAGGCCAGCCCGATCTCGTCAGATCTCGGAAGCTAAGCGGGGTTGACTCTGTCAAGTACTTGGATGGGAGACCTCCTTGTCAGTGTTCCCTCTAAGCCGAGTTCGTGTGAGCTAGCTCACAGTTTTT
>NW_015160347.1:50207-54666 GCF_001447785.1 Gekko japonicus
CTTTCCCTGCTTCCTTCCTACTTTTCCTAGCATTATCGTCTTTTCCAGTGACTCTCTGTCTTCTCAGAATGTGACCAAAGCCTCCGTTGAGTCATTTTAGTTTTTAGGGAGAGTTCAGGCTTGATTTGGTCTAGAACCCACTGGTCGGTCTCTTTGGCAGTCCACAGTATCCATGACACTCTTGTCCAACACCACATTTCAAATGAATCAACTTGGAAACCCTATCATAGGAAAGTTTGGGTCCTGCAGAATTTGATTAGGTTGCAAACCACGCACAGTAAGCTAGATCCCGGGGATCTGTTCTACTAACAGTGGTGTTTCCTTGTAAAACGAGGAGGCCAGAGTGAAGTGCCACCGTTGGAAGAACAGACCAGACCAGTGGGATGTAACCTGAGACAGACAATAGATCTAGCTAAAGAGCTACATTGAGTATAACTCATTGGATCACAGATAGACGATACTGTGGCCTTTAAAACTAATCCCACTGAAATTACTAGACTGTAATATTTTCGCTGGCTTTCTTGCTTGACAAGGCTCCCTCTAAGCTGTGGAGTCTTGAGAGCAAAAATTCTACTTTGTGAGCTACTGGCATTAAAGCTGTGAGCGAGTGATTTGGCTGCTGCATAAGTTAGTTTGCTCTGGGGCCATCCTTCCTGAGCTAAGACAAGACTGTGTGAGCCAGAGGCTAAAAAACTGTGAGCTAGCTCACACTAACTCAGCTTAGAGGGAACACTGTTGCTTGATAGTAATTTCTGTCATGTTTGTGGTGTAAAAGAAGAGACCCCCCCCCTTTCCTTCTAATTTACAGACGTTTCCATACCCAGTGACCTGAAAGTAATTCTCATTTACCACCACTGGTGAAGCCTGTGGTAATTTATGAGCCTGTCATAATAGGATGTTACCAAAAAAAGAAGATTTATGTGATTACAGTTTCTCTATTTATTCTGTCAACTGTTACAACCCCCCCTTATTTTCGTACTTCCACGGAAGCCAGCTGACTTACGGTGACCTCGTAAGGTTTTCGAGGCAAGAGACATTGAGAGGTGGCTTGCTATTGCCTGCCTCCATGTCACAACCCTGGTATTCCGTGGAGGTCTCCCATCCAAATAATGGACAGGGCTGACCCTGCTTAGCTTCCTAGCTCTGATGAGACCAGGCTACCTTGGGCCACTGTAGCCCTATTTGCAAATACTTTCCAAAGATGAACTGTGGGCCGCATCCAGCTCACAAAGCACGTCTGCCTCCCATACCCCCGCCATGAATCAAAGTGGGATTATTCAACAGTCAGTAAACTTTAGTTGCTGTAGATTTTCCAGGTTGGTCTAGGCATCATAGAACCTGACATTTCGCCAGCAGCTGTGAAAAAAAAACACACCAAACAGTTGCGATTTCTTTTATAAGGAATAGAAACACTGAGATGCTACATTACTGGGTATCTCGTGCATATTTCAGAGAGCCAGTGTGGTGTAGCGGTTAGGAGCGCAGGTTCTAATCTGCAGCTGCTGGTGTGACCTTGGGTGAGTTATAAGTTCTTTCAGAGCTGTTCTCTCATGAGCAGTTCTCAAAAGAGCTCTCTCAGCCTCACCTATCTCACAGGGTGTCTGTTGTGGGGAGGGGAAGGGAAAGTAGATTGTAAGCCGCTCTTAGAATTCTTTGGGTAGTGAAGGGTGGGGTATAAATCCAATCTCCTCCTCCTCCTCCTCCTGAAAAGCAAAGTGGCCACTGCTGGTCCATTGGATAAATGTAAACTGTTCTGTTTGAACTTTGGCTGCTTGCTCTTTGGAAGCATTGGCTCTTGCTGTCTGTACGATACAAGACCTCCATTTTGCCGCACCGTCAGTTTGTAGCCTAGATAGATAGCTTATCGTGTTCGTTGCGGTAATGACAAGAAAGAATACTAGAGTAAATGAAACCAGAAGTTGACTTGTGACGAGATAACGCTGTGGGTTCTGTTTGCGGTGGTGCATTAGTTTCGTAGTGAGTAACTCATGTTAAGGTAGACACCATGTCAGCCCCTACAACTTTTAAACTGTCACACCACTCTAAATATATAAAATGCTCACTGGGTATGTCACAAGGCACCATAAATTGCAGCCTTGAAAACATTACGAGCTAAGTTGGGTTTTTCCTTTCAAATTAGGACATAATGAAAAGTCCGATTCCTCTTCCCCAGACAGGTTCCTACACTTTGTCTGAAACTGGCTGACTCAAATTCTTTTTAACTATTTATCTGTACGAGACAAGTCACTTATTCATCTCTTCGGGAAATCAATACGCTATATATTCATCTCCTTTGGTTATATCAGTATTCAGTAAAGTTGTCTTGTGTTCTGGTAAAAGTCTGAGGTTTCCCATCATTCATTATGAGATGCTTTGAACGCTGTGATAAAGTGCCATGTAAATTGCTGTGTAAGGCTGTGAATGTTGGGACAACATTTGAAATGTGGTGTTTGCAGGAGAGGTTTACAGATACCATGGAGTGTCAAAAGGACATATAAGCGGGTTCTAGATCCAGTCAAACCTGAACTCTCCCTAGAAGCTAAAATGACGAAACTGAAGGCTATCGTAACTTTAGTCACATTCTGAGCAGACTAGAGTTATGTATAATGTTAGGAAAAGTTGGAGGCAGGCTGTCATGATCTGGGCTGTGCAAGCAAAGGCCTAGCAGGCCCAGGGAGCCTGAGTAGCAGTGGGAGGAGGCCAGGCCTACTCCCAGAAGTCCCTGAGAGGTTTTGGCGCCAATTTTAGCCAATCACAGGGAAAGGAGACTTACAACAAAAGAGCTGGTACAGGAGAAGAGCTGTTCTTTCTTCCAAGAGGGCAGAGCCAGAAGGAAGGCTGCTGCAGGGAAGGGACCGTCATCCTGAGAGGAAGGGTGAGCAGGCTGAGGCCCACGAGACAGTGAGGTAGGGACAGTAAGTTTAGATGCGTTTGGGTGTTTGGTTTCTTTTCTTTTCACCCCGTTACTGATCTTGTTCTTGCACCTTGTTTGTTTCCATATTGGGCTGACCTCCTGTAAAAAAACACCTTTTCCTTGTTGTTTACTCTGCCTGGTCCTCACGCTTATTTCGGCCAAAGGGAGGTCTGAAGGTCTTGGGAGGGTGCTTTGGGCCTTCTCAAGGGATCCTAAAACCAGAGTGGTGGCAGCGTCAGGTGACACACCACCTGAGCCGTGACACAGACGGAGAAGAGGAAGACCCAACATGAGGTGGATTGACTCAGTCAAGGAAGCCGCGGCCCTCAGTTTACAAGACCTGAGCAAGGCTTTTAACTATAGGATGTTTTGGAAATCATAATTCATAGGATTTCCAGTCTCCGTTCCCCCAACAATTTTTCCCGGCCATATTTTCCATGAAAGGGGCAACATCCACAAAGGGGTATAATACTCCAATTCGATCAGCGACTAGATTCTTTTTCTTTTTCAATGTGAAAAATCACATCACATAATTCATATGCACACATATGCACGCACACAAAAGCTTATACCTTAAGTAAAACCTTGTCGGTCTTAAACTTGGACGCAAACTTTGTTCTTCTCTGATAAAATGAGGGAAGTATAGTACGTCCTCTGAAGATCTCGGTTGACAGGTAGGTATATCTGGGAGCAAGCAGTCCTTTCAGTGCCCTGGTCTCCAACTGTTCAGGACTTTAAAGGTCATAACCGGGCTGTGTTTCGAATCAAGCCTGGAAGCAGGGAGGCAGCTGGTGCCGTTGTCTTAAGACGGATGAGACAGACTTTGTGGAAGAGGCAAAGGTCAGAGACCTGACGACCACACTTTGTAGGAGTGGACATTTGCAACCCCATCTTCAAATCCTGCTTCTTTAGAACAGAGTGCAGCTGGCAAATCAGCCCACAGTGGGAAATCTTTGCTAGGGTTGCCAACCTCCAGGTGGTGGCTGGGGATCCCCCTGAATTACGACTGGTCTCCAGACAATAGAGATCAGTTTCCCTGGGAGGAAATGGCTACTTTGGCAGGTGACTGTACGGCATTATACGGCAGTGGAACCCAGACCTGGCAACCCTACATGAGGAATTCTTGTATCTTCATCTGCATCTAGCTGCAACCCAAGCCGCTCGCCTGGAGTTTTAGGGGCCAGTGCAACCCTTTGAAGAACTGGCTGACTCGTCAGACTTCGTTGGCCGCGTATCTGGCCACCCGTACCTTGTAGATTGAGCTTCACTTGGTTGGTCCTCATTAAACTCCTTGCTTTTAGCCAGAGAATAACTGGGAACATCTACAAGAGAGAGAACCACCGGGTTTTGTCTGTATATGAATCACGCCTCGGTGCATGTCTTGGACAACCTCACCCAGTTGTGTCTAGATGTTTAGTGGTTAAACTGTATTGGCAGTGGTGGACAGTGCGGTCAAGTTGTAGCAGTGCAGTGAAGACAGAGCCGATTTATGGTACCCCTGTAGGGCAGGGGTGTCAAACATGTGGCCCGGGGGCCGGATCAGCC
>NW_015160347.1:54911-57000 GCF_001447785.1 Gekko japonicus
AAAAAAACCCTTTGTGTTCGTGTCCTTTATAAAGTTTATATCTCCACTACCTGGCATTACATTTTATCTTGTTTTATATATTGGCATGCGTGCCTTGTTGTTAGCCGCCCTGAGCCCGCTTGGCGGGGAGGGCGGCCTATAAATTGAACGATAAATAAAATAAATAAATAGGACACACCCGGCCCGGCCCAACAAGGTCTCATTGTTGTCAGATCTGGCCCTCATAACAAATGAGTTCGACACCCCTGCTGTAGGGTTTTCAAGGCAAGAGTCATTCAGAAGTAGTTTGCCATTGCCTGGCTCTGCGCAGTGACCCTGGACTTTCTGCCTGCCCCGCCGCTCCTGGACTTTCTTGGTGGTTTCCCATCCAAGTCCTAAGCAGGGCTGATCCTGCTCAGCTTCTGGGAAATTACAAGATCAAGCTAGCCTGGACCGTCCAGGTCAGGATACTTACCTTTTACTTTGCGCACTTGATTTGGAGAATGTAGTTGTAAAAATTAAGGAAGAAGACGGGATATGGGTTTTTTGAACAACGGAAAGTATTGAGATGAAGAAAGACAATGACGTTTTGGCCTGAATGATGGAATTAAGAACATAAGAAGAGCCCCGCTGGATCATACTAATAGTCCAGCATCCCGTCTCACACAGTGGCCAGCAAGTCCCTCTGGATGGCCAACGACAGGGCAGAGAGGCCGAGGCCTTCCCCTGATGTTGCCTCCTGGCTCTGGGATTCAGAGGATTAGTGCCTCTGAATGTGGAGGTTCCCTTCAGCTACCATGGCTAATAGCCATTGATAGACTGATCCTCCATGAATTTATCTAATCCCTTTTTGAAGCTGTTTCTTCCTGTGGTCATCACTACAATCCCATGGCAGTGAATTCCGCATTTTAATCACTCTGTCCATAAAGTCCCTAACCACTAGAAACCTTTGCCTTAGATTTTCAAGTTTTTAAGGGGACTTGTAATCCTTAATTTCACCTTCGAATACTCTTTTATAGCTATAAGAACAAAAAATTTGTCCTTAAATAGGTTTGATTATCCGGATTGCGATGGGAAAAAAAATCCTTTTGCAAGGACAGGTTTTTGTCATTCCCGTCATGATTTTAGCTATGCAAATTTTAAGCCCCCAACTCCCGCTTGGCTGCCATCTTTATGACTTGCAATTAATTTCCTGAGTGTTCTGTACAGGTGTCTGCAGGGTGTCTTCAGAGGGCTGTATTTCTTGTGTTTCCTAAAGTGCTGAAACGACTTTTTGTACAGAGTGTTGTGTCTTAGGGCAAGTAGAGCATTCAGAGCCCCTTTGCTAATAAAATATTACTAAGCAACTTGCCGACGACGGCCCCTGGAAAAGACATAAAAGTAAAGCGTTGGATTGGGGGGGTTTTGCCGTTTGTTTATGAAAGGAAAATTACTGCAGACTGAAGCGTGACATCCTTGGGAGCAACGCTTGCGCATGTGTTGCATGCAGAATACTAGGAAAGCGGTTGTGTGTGTGTGTATGCGATATAAAATGTTGTTGATGCAAGAAGGGATTGGATAAACGTATGGAGCAGAGGTCCAACTGTGGCTATTAGCCACAATGTATAGATGGAACATTTTGTTTGGGGCAGTGATGCTCTGTATTCTGGCCCTGCCGGGGGACCTCCTGATGGCACCTGGGTTTTGGCCACTGTATGACACAGAGTGTTGAACTGGATGGGCCATTGGCCTGATCCAACATGGCTTCTCTTACGTTCTTATGGCCCTGCTGGTGGACCTCCTGATGGCCCCTGGGGTTTGGCCACTGTGTGACACAGAGTGTTGGACTGGATGGGCCATTGGCCTGATCCAACATGGCTTCTCTTACGTTCTTATGGCCCTGCTGGTGGGCCTCCTGATGGCACTTGGGTTTTGGCCACTGTGTGACACAGAGTGTTGGACTGGATGGGCCATTGGCCTGATCCAACATGGCTTCTCTTAGATTCTTATAGATGGAACGCTCTGTCTGGGGCAGTGATGCTCTGTATTCTTGGTGCTTGGGGGCAACAGTGGGAGGGCTTTTGGAGTTCTGAACCCACTGGTGGACCTCCTGATGGCATCTGGGTTTTGG
>NW_015160347.1:57741-67459 GCF_001447785.1 Gekko japonicus
CCTTTGAGGGGGAGCCGCTGCCGCCACTATTCCACCAATGAGATTCCAACCATCTACCTCATATGGTGGGGGTAGATTCGCCCAAGAGAGCCGGGAAAGACTTATCCTGGCGCCCAGGCTATGAAGAACCGGCTGCCAGTGTGGGACGTCGCACATCTTGGTTTTTATGTAAATTATCAGAGCACCAAATTTTATGTAGGATACATTGTGTTATTATGCTGTATTGTTGTATGCATATTTTAACTTCGGCATGGCCGTCTGTTAGCCGCCCTGAGCTATTGGATAGGGCGGGATATAAATCCCAAAAATAAATAAATAAATAAATAAATGTGTTGAACCCTTGAGAACCAGCTTGACTGTAACCGTGGTGTGTAGGCAGCAGAAGCAGGTCTCCTCACTGTGTAGTGAGCAAGCATGACCGAGAAGCTTTTATTAGGAGTCTTTGGGAAAGGGGAACACCTGATCCGCTCCGACTTGTTGACGCACATCTTCTCTGGACAAGGGATAGGCCGTCCTGGGGATCAGGGGAGGCGATTCTCTATCCAAGAAGCTGAGAAATGACAATGTACTGGCAGTGTGTCGGGTCTGAAGCATGGGAGAAAGTGACAGCTGTGGGTTATGTCTGACGTGGGTTCACAGTGAACATGAGGTGCTGGCCCACCACTGAGGTTTGGCTTTCCCCCAGAGTGTCTGGTCGAATGAGACCATGATGTCCCTTCCTCCTTGTAATGATTCCATTTTTTGTTGTGTGCGTTTCTTTAAATGTTTACTTTGAATGGCGCCACGATCTCCTGAGCTTTTAAACCTCGTCTTTCTTTTAAAGATTAGTTTTTCCTTTATCCTATGCTTCATGCTCACAGACCAATGGGTCATAAGCAAACAAGTATGATAGTCCGTATGTTACTTAAGATTGCTGGGGAAAAGATCAACAACTTCAGATATGCAGACGATACCACTCTAATGGCAGAAAGTGAAGAGGACCTCAAGAGCCTCTTGCTCAGGGTAAAAGAGGAGAGCGCAAAAGTGGGCTTGAAGCTCAACATCAAAAAAACTAAGATCATGGCATCCGGCCCCATCACTCCTTGGCAAATAGAAGGGGAAGTCGTGGAAGTAGAGACAGACTTCACGTTCCTGGGATCCCAGATCACCGCAGACTGTGACAGCAGTCATGAAATTAAAAGACGCCTGCTCCTTGGGAGGAAAGCGATGGCGAACCTAAACAGCATGATAAAAAGTAGAGACATCACCCTGCCAACAAAAGTCCGCATGGTCAAAGCAATGGTATTCCCAGTAGTCCTGTATGGCTGCGAGAGTTGGACTATAAGGAAGGCCGAGCGCCAAAGAATAGATTATTTTGAACTGAAGGTCAAAGAAGACGGGGATGGCAAAGGATGAGATGGTTAGACAGTGTCATAGATGCAACGAACATGAAGTTGAGCAAACTTCAGAGGACGGCGGAAGACAGGAGGGCCTGGCGTGATCTGGTCCATGGGGTCGCGAAGAGTCGGACTCGACTGTGCGACTGAACAACAACATGATACTTGAGGTTTAGTTGTCGCGCTACTACTATGATTTTTCTTTTCTGGGGTGTGTGTGTGAGAATTGGCGTGCAAGATTCTACTGTCTGACGCTCCTGGTGGTGGATGAATGATTTAATGGCCACCCCGTAGGGTTTTCTATGCAAGGGCTGAAGAGAAGTGGTTTGACATTGTCTGATTTCCTTGGTAGTCTCCCATCCAAGTACTAACCAAGGCTGACCCTGCTTAGCTTCTGAGCTCTGACGAAGATCAGGCTAGCCTTGTTAAAAGAGCTCGAGGGCCAGTGGAAATGCTCCCATGGGCCGGATGTGCCCTGGCAGGCCATAAATACCCATCTGTGCTTTGAGCTATTGGGCATAACCCTAGCAACTCTGAACACGGCTTCCTGGGTTTGTTTGTTTGCTTGTTTATACAGCTGGCAAATTGCCAGGTTCCTGTTATCAGTATAGGGGCTGCAGGGCTCAAGTGGTTAAGACGCTGAGCTGCAGACCGGGTGTTTGGTAGCTCAGCAGTTCGAGACCCTCGCTTGATGGAGTGAGCTCCCGTCTCTGGCCCCGGCTCCTGCCAACCTAGCAGTTCGAAACGAAGATAAATGGGCACCACTTCGGTGGGAAGGTAACAGCGTTCCGTGTGCCTCGGCTTTTCGTCACACCAGGCGCATGACCACGGAAACGTCTTCGGACAGCGCTGGCTCTTCGGCTCGGAAACATAGAGGAGCACCGCCCGCTAGAGTCGGATTTGACTGGCTTTCGAGCAAGGGAAACCTTTACCTTTACCTTTGTGATCAATATACAGTTTTCCTCCAGTTGCAGCAGTATTTCAGGCACAGAGGCAGTAAGTAGACCGTGTACTCAGTTTACCATAAGGCTAGTCCGATCCTGCTTGAGCTTGGAAGCTAAGTAGGGTCGGCCCCAGTGTTCCCCCTAAGCTGTGCGCATGAGTAGCCGCTCGTTAATGCAGGAAGCCCTGCTCAGCAGCAGTCTGGAGCCGCACAGGGTCTTGCCGTTGTTGTTTTTAGCCATTACAGCAGTTCTGTTCTGCTCAGGATGTGAACTGCTCCACTCAGCAGGGGGGGGGAGAATTAGAGGGAACATTGGTCGGCCGATGTGAACCACTCCACTCAATGGGGGGGGGGAATTAGAGGGAACATTGGTCGGCCCTGGTCAGTATTTGGAAGGAGGACCACCAAAGAAGTCCAGGGTTGCAACCCAGAGGCAGGTGGTGGCAGAACACCTCTGAATGTCTCTTGCCTTGAAACCTAGGACCCATAATCCTCCTTGACTAACCATTCAGGCTTTGTATATGCCAGCTCTTGAGATTGGGTCCCATTACAGCAATGCTTGAATAAGAATTATTCGAAACGCGGCATCAGGCATTCGGATTACGTGTCGATGATATACACTTCAATGATGATATATACTTCAATTTGGACTTTGATAATTGATATTTGCTTCTATGCTGGAACAAGACACATGGAAAGACTATAGATGGTGCTTCTTCTTATATGTTTCTTTACTGCACCTTGGCCAAATGATTTACATTATACTTATACTTGATGTTATGCTTATATGATTATTATATACTTGTTTATTTTCAGTCAGTGGTGTTTCTTGTTTTGCTTCTTGAAACCCCTATGGCATCGCCATATGTCGGCTGCGACTTGACAGCAAGCATGAAACGAACCAACCCCGAAACCACAATACCCCTTACTCTCTTCATGTTGAGGTTGCACTAACGATGCTTTCCTCGTTTACTCAGTGGAATATGGAACAACGAAGGCGACATTTCCTTTTGGACGGGCTTTGGCTGGCGTAGAACTTGGCACGATGAGAGCAATCACATTAGCTTGGCTTAACGTTTCTTATACTCCGGGAAAGCCAGCACAACCACAAGTGTTGAGGGTCAGAACCGATTCCTTCTGACTCTGCTATTATCTAAATGGAACCAAGGCAGCCAACACCCTCCACAGGAAAAGTAATTGGACATTTGAAAGTATAAAAACGTGCAGCATGCTGTTAAAATACACACACATCGTGGTGCCACGGCATCCCACCAGATTGCCGAAGGACATCTTTGAAAGAAAGGCCTTGCTGTGTAAAGGAATGTGAAGCAGGGCTAGTGTTGCCAGCTCCAGGCTGGGAAATCCCTGGAGATTTTGGAGGTGGAGCCTGAGGGAGGACGTCTTGGGGAGGGGAGGGACTTCAGTGGTGCATAATGGCATAGAGTCCACCTTCCAAAGCGGCCATTTGCTCCAGGCGAACTGATCTCTGTCCCCTGAAGATCAGTTGTAATCCCGGGAGATCTTCAGCCAGTGCCTGGAGGTTGGCAACCCTAAGCCAGGCTCTGACTAATTCTGCAGAGAGCTCCAGAGGGGCAGGCAGAGACGCAGCCCCGTCGTAATCTGGGAGAACCAGGTTTGATTCCCCCCTCCTCCACATGCAGCGGCTGGTATGACATTGATTCAGTCACAGTTCTGTCAGAGCTGTTCTCTCAAGAGCAGTCCTCAAAAGAGCTCTCTCAGCCCCACCTACCTCACAGGGTGTCTGTTGTGGAGAGGGGAAGGGCAAGGAGATTGTAAGCCGCTCTGAGACTCCTTTGGGTAGTGAAGGGTGGGTTATAAATCCAATCCCCTCCTCCTCCTCCTCCTCCTCCTCTTTTGCAGAGCAAATAGGTATGGGAGAGGTGATCTCCAAAATTACCAATAATATTTTTGGAATTCCTCCTGTACCTGTACAAACAAGCCCACAAGCCGACCGATCTTGTTTTTTTTTCTTTTCTTTTAAAGCGGCTGGCCTGATTGCCAGTCTCGGAGCTGGCAGCTGGGCTCATTTCCTTACGTGGAAAGCAATACCAGGAAGCGATACTCGGTGACTTCATAAAGACCCATTCATTCATCTGCATGTTTCAGAGACAGGAGGGCCAACTTTTAATGCGGGCAGCCGCCGGCGACACCGGAAAGGGTGACCTAATCTCCACTGCGGGGAGCCAGTGAGCAAACAGGTTCTCACGCAAGCTCTGCTAGTCCGGAGGCATCGGCCGGTGTGTTTGGCTTTTGCCCTCGTCGAACAGGTCGGAGTGTGTTCCAAAAACTACAGATGCATTTTTGTCTCTTTGCCAGATGGATTACGCACAGGGCTGCTCTGACATCTTAGAATTGTCTGTCGTTACAACAGCTTTTTGTTGAGTTGAGAAGGATGGGCAGTTGTACTCTTGTGTGGCTGTGTTGTGCTTCCGTTAGGTCAATACCTGCACTGTAGAAGCTCAATCCCAGGCAGGCACTTTATCATCTCTGACGCCCTTTTGGGTATCTAGGCTGGTTTTTGCAGAGGGCTTCAGGCTACCTTGCGGTTGAGCTTTCATATCTTCATCGGAGGGGCTGTGGCTCAGTGGCAGAGCCTCTGCTTGGCATGCAGAAGGTCCCGGGTTCAATCCCCGGCATCTCCAGTTAAAGGACCAGGCAGTAGGTGATGTGAAAGACCTCTTCCTGAGACTCTGGAGAGCTGCTGCCAGTCTGAGTAGAAGAAGAGATTGGATTTATACCCCGCCCTTCACTTGGAATCTTAGAGTTGCTTAAAATCTCCTTTCCCTTCTCCTCCGCACAAGAAGAAGAAGGGAAGAAGAGATTGGATTTATACCCTGCCCTTCACTACTTGAAGGAGTCTCAGAGTGGCTTACAAACTCCTTTCCCTTTCTGTCCCCACAACAGACACCTTGTGTGGTAGGTGGGGCTGAGAGAGCTCTTTCAAGGACTGCTCTTGAGAGAACAGCTCTGATAGAACTTGTGACTGGCCCAAGGTCACACCAGCAGCTGCATGTGGAGGAGTGGGGAGTCAAACCTGGTTCTCCCAAATTGGAGTCTATGCTTTTAATCACTACACCAAACTGGCTCTACTGATGGACCAATGGTATGATTCAGTATAATGCAGCTTCGTGTGTGTGTGTTCATGTCTGAGTGAGTGTTTTTTTTTAAAAAAAACTTTATTCTTGGAAAGTCTTGGAAAGTCAGGCCTGACAATCCCCCTTAAACCAGATTAATGTGATGGGTTGGTAATATGGTTGCCAGAACCCTCCTGGCAATTGGCGAGGGATGGGGGGGACTTACTGGGAGAAGAAGAAGAAAAGAAGAGATTGGATTTATACCCCACCCTTCACTTGGAGTCTCAGAGCGGCTTACGATCTCCTTCCCGTCCTCTTCCCACAGCAGACACTCTGTGAGGTAGGTGGGGCTGAGAGAGCTCTTTCGAGAACTGCTCGTGAGAGAACAGCTCTGAGAGAACTTGTGACTGACCCAAGGTCACCCAGCAGCTGCATGTGGAGGAGTGGGGAACCAAACCCAGTTCTCCCAGATTAGAGTCTGCCGCTCTTAACCACTACCCCAAACTGGCCTCGTTGCCAGCATTGCACAGAAAGTGATGTCATCACACCAACGACGTCCGGATGACACTCTGGTATTTAGGCAAAACCTCTATGTTAAAATGAGCTTCTGCCATAGAGTTTTTCCCCAAATACCAGAGTGTCACCTGGAGGTCGCTGATGTGATGGCATCAATTCCTGTGCAACGCTGGCGACGAGGCCTAAGCCTTATTTTTTTCTCCCAGTAAGCACCCCCCACCTTCCGGATGAACAGCAGCTGGGGGTAGGGCCTAGTGGTGGGGGACGCCCACCTCCACCCAGTGGGTAGTGAGGAAAGCAGTTGTGATGGCCGTGTTGAACAAGAACATGTAGGATCTGGTCCTTCAGAGTTCTAAGAAGCCGAACCAAATGTTTTTGCTTAGAAACAGTGACACAATTTCATGCCCTTCGATTTTTTTTTCAATGTCATTGAAGCGGTAGCTTTACGTCTTTCCAAATGGACGTTTCCCCCCCACCCCGAAATGTGTGTTTCTCCGCACAACAGGTATGATTGTTTCGTTTTCCTGACGTGCTTTTCTTGGAAAGCGATCAAGGTCAGATCTGTGCGCGATAAGACAGACTGGGAGAACTCTGTAAACCTACCCGTGTTCCTGTTTGGTTATCATGAAAATCTTAAAAAAATACAGATGGGCGATTTCATAAATATGTAAACGTGAATGTGGAAGCAGGAAGTGAGGCCAGACGTCTGTGGAGTCGAGTGACTTCATTCTATGTTTGCAGTTAACCCTTTGCAGTGCTGCCAGGAACTACCGTTGGCAGGTCCTCTTTGGCCACTGAGAGCCGGCTTGGTGTAGTGATTAAGAGAGACGGATTATAAGAGAGAGAAGGGAAGAGGGATCGGATTTATACCCTGTCCTTCACTACCCGAAGGAGTCTCAGAGCGGTTTACAATCTCCTTTCCCCTTCCCTTCCCACAACAGGCACCCTGTGAGGGAGGTGGGGCTGAGAGAGCTCTTTGGAGAACTGCTCCTGAGAGAACAGCTCTGAAACCACTTGTCACTGACCCAAAGGTCACACCAGCAGCTGCATGTGGAGGAGTGAGGAATCAAACCCGGTTCTCCCCGATTAGAGTCCACGCTCCTAACCACTACACCAAACTGGCTCTGGAGAACTGGGTCCGATTACACACTCCTCCACATGAAGTCAGCTGGGTGACCTTGGGTCAGTCACAGCTCTCTGAGCTCTCTCAGCCCCCCCAAAAGTCTGTCTTGCCAACTAGTGGTGCATAATGCTAATTTCGTCTTCTGATATTGTTTGCAAGTCACGGTGGCAAATCCGAGATGAACAGTGCAGTCCCAAACGGAGCTCAGCTCTTTCAAGCTCATTGACTTCAGTGGATTTAAACTGGTCAAACTCACTGTAGGATTGGACCGTTTATGGAAATGCCCATCTTCTGTTGCTGAGTAACTGGTTCAGGTTTAACCCAACAGTCCACCTTTATGGTCGAAACTTCCTAGAGTCAGTGTACACCGGCAAACTGACAGCCCTCTGAATGATGGTGGCATTCAGTGTCCCCTCTAAGCTGAGTTAGTGTGAGCTAGCTCTCAGATTTTTAGCCTCTGGCTCACACATTTTTGTCTTAGCTCAGTAAAGATGGCTCAAGTGGTTAAGACGCTGAACTGCAGACTGGAAGGTCGTTAGTTCAGCAGTTCAAGACCCAAGTGCCGCATGGGGGAGTGAGCTCCCGTCTCTGACCCCAGCTCCTGCCAACCTAGCAATTCAAAAGCAAGAAATTGCAAGTAGATAAATAGGTACCACTCTGGTGGGAAGGGAACAGCGTTCCGTGCGCCTCGGTGTCTAGTCATGCCGGGCACCTGACCACAGAATATGTCTTCGGACAGCGCTGGCTCTTCGGCTTGGAAACGGAGATGAGCACCGCGTCCCTAGAGTCGGATTCGACTGGCTTTCGAGCAAGGGAAACCTTTACCTTTACCTAACACAAGAGCCAGTACGGTGTGGTGGGTTAGATTCAGGGGTCCCCACCTTTTTGAGACTGTGGGCGCATTTGGAATTCTGACAGTGTGTGGTGGGCGCAGCTACAGAACAGCTGCTGCAGAAGGTGACACCAGTCACCAAACGGTTGCACCAACTTACCTTCAGGCGCACAGTGAAGATCCTTGTGCTGCGTCGCCAGCTGCCGCCAAAGTAAAGTTTCTAAAAATCTGTGCAGCCAATCGCATCTCTGGTGGCCAGTCAGAAGCCTTGATGGGCGAAAGCCCCACCCGACCCTGACCGCTGTCCAAAACCCCTCATCAGGTGTCAGACAAGGTGTCAGGGGGCGCCGTGGTGCCCGTGGGCGTTGTGTTGGGGACCCCCGGATTAAAGCATCGGACTAGACTCTGGGAGATCCAGGTTTGAATCCCCACTCTGCCACAGAGCCTTGCTGGGTGACCGCGGGCTGGTCACACACACTCAGCCTGACCTACCTCGCAGGGTTATTGTGAGAATAAAATGGAGAAGGGGAAAAGATTATAGACCACTTTGGATCCCCACTGGTGGCGGCAGTGGGGTATAAATGAGAGACTGGCCTTCTCCTGTTTGGAGAAGCATGTAGGTCCTGGATCTCACTGCCGAGTTTGCCTGTGGCTCACCTTTGTGACTTGTAGCATTTCAATTTGTGCACCTGTTCATAATGGTCGTTCAGTTTGGTGTAGCGGTTAGGAGCGCGGACTCTAATCTGGGAGAACCGGGTTTGATTCCCCACTCCTTCACATGCTGCCGCCGGCGTGATTTTGGGTCAGTCATGGCTTTCTCAGAGCTGTTCTCTCAAGGGCAGTTCTCCAGAGAGCTCTCTCAGCCCCACCTACCTCACAGGGTGTCTGTTGTGGGGAGGGGAAGGGAAAGGAGATTGTCAGCCGCTCTGAGACTCCTTCGGGTAGTGATGGGCGGGATATAAATCCAGGGCTATTTTTGGGCAGGAACGCACAGGAACGGAGTTCCGGCTGCCTCCTGAGTTGGCCACGCCCAGCAGGAACTCATTAGCATAACAGGCCACACCCAACAGCAGAAATCCATTAGGATTAGCTGCATTAGGGGTGTGTGGCCTAACATGCAAAGGAGTTCCTGCTACAAAAAAGCCCTGGGTTTTGACAACAAACAAGGTAAACAGAATAACAAGCAAAAGGTGGGTGTGGCTGGATAACCACACTTCTGGTAACACGGGGGTGCGTCCTAATGTGCTAATGAGCTGTGCTGACAGGGGTGTGGCCTAATATGCTAATGGGTTTCTGGTGTTGGGTGTGGCCTATTATGCTAATGAGTTCCTGCTGGGCTTTTTCTACAAAAAGAGTCCTGTATAAATCCAATCTCCTCCTCCTCTTCCACCTCTTCCTCTCCATTTCTGATTATTGAGACTCAATCCCTTTAAGGAAGCCGTGTAACAAATCCTCTTCAGTGTGCAGCCCTGTGTTTTTCGTGTCCTGCCAAACAAAAGCGCCAGCCCTTACCCTTTTGAAGTCAGGCAGTTGCAATCCAGAAAATAAAATAGAATAAACTATTAAGAACAGGCTCCCCTACATAACTGAGCATGCCAAACATGGAATGTGTGCTTCTTTCCAGCCAAAACAGAACCGGGAAGCGGCTCTGTAACTTTATAGTTTCCTCTTTGTTTTGTGCTAAGAGTTAAACAGTGGTGGTGGTGGGGGGGGAAACCCCGGAAAAACAAAGCAGGAACATTCTGATCCTCTGTCCACATTCTAAACTTGAAATCCCCTGCAGCCGAGGGAAGTGCCAGGCTGTTCCCCGATAGGAACACTGCAGTCCTTGAT